>NW_026800157.1:0-300000 GCF_032191835.1 Heteronotia binoei
GAATGGGCCCGTATGGTAAGGGTTAGGGTTAGAGTTCACGACACGCTTATGTTTGGGTGAATATTGGGGTTGGGTTTAGGGTTGGGTAAGATGTATTTTTAATATCACACTGAATGGTACACTCTTGATGGCGAAAAATTTTGGATGTTTTTCCATTCTCCATTATAGCCTATGAGATTCATTAGAATGAATGGGCCCATATGGTAAGGGTTAGGGTTAGGGTTAGAGTTCAGGACACACTTATGTTTAAGTGAATATTGGGGTTGGGTTTAGGGTTGGGTAAGATGTATTTTTAATATCACACTGAATGGTACACTCTTGATGGGGAAAAATTTTGGATGTTTTTCCATTCTCCATTATAGCCTATGAGATTCATTAGAATGAATGGGCCCGTATGGTAAGGGTTAGGGTTAGGGTTAGAGTTCAGGACACACTTATGTTTAAGTGAATATTGGGGTTGGGTTTAGGGTTGGGTAAGATGTATTTTTAATATCACACTGAATGGTACACTCTAGATGGGGAAAAATTTTGGATGTTTTTCCATTCTCCATTATAGCCTATGAGATTCATTAGAATGAATGGGCCCGTATGGTAAGGGTTAGGGTTAGGGTTAGAGTTCAGGACACACTTATGTTTGGGTGAATATTGGGGTTGGGTTTAGGGTTGGGTAAGATGTATTTTTAATATCACACTGAATGGTACACTCTTGATGGCGAAAAATTTTGGATGTTTTTCCATTCTCCATTATAGCCTATGAGATTCATTAGAATGAATGGGCCCATATGGTAAGGGTTAGGGTTAGGGTTAGAGTTCAGGACACACTTATGTTCGGGTGAATATTGGGGTTGGGTTTAGGGTTGGGTAAGATGTATTTTTAATATCACACTGAATGGTACACTCTTGATGGGGAAAAATTTTGGATGTTTTTCCATTCTCCATTATAGCCTATGAGATTCATTCGAATGAATGGGCCCATATGGTAAGGGTTAGGGTTAGGGTTAGAGTTCAGGACACACTTATGTTTAAGTGAATATTGGGGTTGGGTTTAGGGTTGGGTAAGATGTATTTTTAATATCACACTGAATGGTACACTCTTGATCGCGAAAAATTTTGAATGTTTTTCTATTCTCCATTATAGCCTATGAGATTCATTTGAATGAATGGGCCCATATGGTAAGGGTTAAAGTTAGGGTTAGAGTTCAGGACACACTTATGTTTGGGTGAATATTGGGGTTGGGTTTAGGGTTGGGTAAGATGTATTTTTAATATCACACTGAATGGTACACTCTTGATGGCGAAAAATTTTGGATGTTTTTCCATTCTCCATTATAGCCTATGAGATTCATTAGAATGAATGGGCCCGTATGGTAAGGGTTAGGGTTAGGGTTAGAGTTCAGGACACACTTATGTTTAAGTGAATATTGGGGTTGGGTTTAGGGTTGGGTAAGATGTATTTTTAATATCACACTGAATGGTACACTCTTGATGGGGAAAAATTTTGGATGTTTTTCCATTCTCCATTATAGGCTATGAGATTCATTAGAATGAATGGGCCCGTATGGTAAGGGTTAGGGTTAGAGTTCACGACACGCTTATGTTTGGGTGAATATTGGGGTTGGGTTTAGGGTTGGGTAAGATGTATTTTTAATATCACACTGAATGGTACACTCTTGATGGCGAAAAATTTTGGATGTTTTTCCATTCTCCATTATAGCCTATGGGATTCATTAGAATGAATGGGCCCATATGGTAAGGGTTAGGGTTAGGGTTAGAGTTCAGGACACACTTATGTTCGGGTGAATATTGTGCTTTGGTTTAGGGCTGGGTAAGATGTATTTTTAATATCACACTGAATGCTACACTATTGATGGCGAAAAATTTTGGATGTTTTTCCATTCTCCATTATAGCCTATGAGATTCATTAGAATGAATGGGCCCATATGGTAAGGGTTAGGGTTAGGGTTAGAGTTCAGGACACACTTATGTTCGGGTGAATATTGGGCTTTGGTTTAGGGTTGGGTAAGATGTATTTTTAATATCACACTGAATGGTACACTCTTGATGGGGAAAAATTTTGGATGTTTTTCCATTCTCCATTATAGCCTATGAGATTCATTAGAATGAATGGGCCCATATGGTAAGGGTTAGGGTTAGGGTTAGAGTTCAGGACACACTTATGTTTAAGTGAATATTGGGGTTGGGTTTAGGGTTGGGTAAGATGTATTTTTAATATCACACTGAATGGTACACTCTTGATGGGGAAAAATTTTGAATGTTTTTCCATTCTCCATTATAGCCTATGAGATTCATTAGAATGAATGGGCCCATATGGTAAGGGTTAGGGTTAGGGTTACAGTTCAGGACACACTCATGTTCGGGTGAATATTGGGCTTTGGTTTAGGGTTGGGTAAGATGTATTTTTAATATCACACTGAAAGCTACACTATTGATGGTGAAAAATTTTGGATGTTTTTCCATTCTCCATTATAGCCTATGAGATTCATTAGAATGAATGGGCCCATATGGTAAGGGTTATTGTTAGGGTTAGAGTTCAGGACACACTTATGTGAATATTGGGGTTGGGTTTAGGGTTGGGTAGGATGTATTTTTAATATCAAACTGAATGGTACACTCTTGATGGGGAAAAATTTTGGATGTTTTTCTATTCTCCATTATAGCCTATGAGATTCATTAGAATGAATGGGCCCATATGGTAAGGGTTAGGGTTAGAGTTCAGGACACACTCATGTTCGGGTGAATATTGTGCTTTGGTTTAGGGCTGGGTAAGATGTATTTTTAATATCACACTGAATGCTACACTATTGATGGCGAAAAATTTTGGATGTTTTTCCATTCTCCATTATAGCCTATGAGATTCATTAGAATGAATGGGCCCATATGGTAAGGGTTAGGGTTAGGGTTAGAGTTCAGGACACACTTATGTTCGGGTGAATATTGGGCTTTGGTTTAGGGTTGGGTAAGATGTATTTTTAATATCACACTGAATGGTACACTCTTGATGGGGAAAAATTTTGGATGTTTTTCCATTCTCCATTATAGCCTATGAGATTCATTAGAATGAATGGGCCCATATGGTAAGGGTTAGGGTTAGGGTTAGAGTTCAGGACACACTTATGTTTAAGTGAATATTGGGGTTGGGTTTAGGGTTGGGTAAGATGTATTTTTAATATCACACTGAATGGTACACTCTTGATGGGGAAAAATTTTGAATGTTTTTCCATTCTCCATTATAGCCTATGAGATTCATTAGAATGAATGGGCCCATATGGTAAGGGTTAGGGTTAGGGTTAGAGTTCAGGACACACTCATGTTCGGGTGAATATTGGGCTTTGGTTTAGGGTTGGGTAAGATGTATTTTTAATATCACACTGAAAGCTACACTATTGATGGTGAAAAATTTTGGATGTTTTTCCATTCTCCATTATAGCCTGTGAGATTCATTAGAATGAATGGGCCCATATGGTTAGGGTTAGGGTTAGGGTTCAGGACACACTTATGTTTGGGTGAATATTGGGGTTGGGTTTAGGGTTGGGTAAGATGTATTTTTAATATCACACTGAATGGTACACTCTTGATGGGGAAACATTTTGGATGTTTTTCTATTCTCCATTATAGCCTATGAGATTCATTAGAATGAATGGGCCCATATGGTAAGGGTTAGGGTTAGAGTTCAGGACACACTCATGTTCGGGTGAATATTGTGCTTTGGTTTAGGGCTGGGTAAGATGTATTTTTAATATCACACTGAATGCTACACTATTGATGGCGAAAAATTTTGGATGTTTTTCCATTCTCCATTATAGCCTATGAGATTCATTAGAATGAATGGGCCCATATGGTAAGGGTTAGGGTTAGGGTTAGAGTTCAGGACACACTTATGTGAATATTGGGGTTGGGTTTAGGGTTGGGTAGGATGTATTTTTAATATCAAACTGAATGGTACACTCTTGATGGGGAAAAATTTTGGATGTTTTTCTATTCTCCATTATAGCCTATGAGATTCATTAGAATGAATGGGCCCATATGGTAAGGGTTAGGGTTAGAGTTCAGGACACACTCATGTTCGGGTGAATATTGTGCTTTGGTTTAGGGCTGGGTAAGATGTATTTTTAATATCACACTGAATGCTACACTATTGATGGCGAAAAATTTTGGATGTTTTTCCATTCTCCATTATAGCCTATGAGATTCATTAGAATGAATGGGCCCATATGGTAAGGGTTAGGGTTAGGGTTAGAGTTCAGGACACACTTATGTTCGGGTGAATATTGGGCTTTGGTTTAGGGTTGGGTAAGATGTATTTTTAATATCACACTGAATGGTACACTCTTGATGGGGAAAAATTTTGGATGTTTTTCCATTCTCCATTATAGCCTATGAGATTCATTAGAATGAATGGGCCCATATGGTAAGGGTTAGGGTTAGGGTTAGAGTTCAGGACACACTTATGTTTAAGTGAATATTGGGGTTGGGTTTAGGGTTGGGTAAGATGTATTTTTAATATCACACTGAATGGTACACTCTTGATGGGGAAAAATTTTGAATGTTTTTCCATTCTCCATTATAGCCTATGAGATTCATTAGAATGAATGGGCCCATATGGTAAGGGTTAGGGTTAGGGTTAGAGTTCAGGACACACTCATGTTCGGGTGAATATTGGGCTTTGGTTTAGGGTTGGGTAAGATGTATTTTTAATATCACACTGAAAGCTACACTATTGATGGTGAAAAATTTTGGATGTTTTTCCATTCTCCATTATAGCCTATGAGATTCATTAGAATGAATGGGCCCATATGGTAAGGGTTAGGGTTAGGGTTAGAGTTCAGGACACACTTATGTGAATATTGGGGTTGGGTTTAGGGTTGGGTAGGATGTATTTTTAATATCAAACTGAATGGTACACTCTTGATGGGGAAAAATTTTGGATGTTTTTCTATTCTCCATTATAGCCTATGAGATTCATTAGAATGAATGGGCCCATATGGTAAGGGTTAGGGTTAGAGTTCAGGACACACTCATGTTCGGGTGAATATTGGGCTTTGGTTTAGGGTTGGGTAAGATGTATTTTTAATATCACACTGAATGGTACACTCTTGATGGGGAAAAATTTTGGATGTTTTTCCATTCTCCATTATAGCCTATGAGATTCATTAGAATGAATGGGCCCATATGGTAAGGGTTAGGGTTAGGGTTAGAGTTCAGGACACACTTATGTTTAAGTGAATATTGGGGTTGGGTTTAGGGTTGGGTAAGATGTATTTTTAATATCACACTGAATGGTACACTCTTGATGGGGAAAAATTTTGAATGTTTTTCCATTCTCCATTATAGCCTATGAGATTCATTAGAATGAATGGGCCCATATGGTAAGGGTTAGGGTTAGAGTTCAGGACACACTCATGTTCGGGTGAATATTGGGCTTTGGTTTAGGGTTGGGTAAGATGTATTTTTAATATCACACTGAAAGCTACACTATTGATGGTGAAAAATTTTGGATGTTTTTCCATTCTCCATTATAGCCTATGAGATTCATTAGAATGAATGGGCCCATATGGTAAGGGTTAGGGTTAGGGTTAGAGTTCAGGACACACTTATGTGAATATTGGGGTTGGGTTTAGGGTTGGGTAGGATGTATTTTTAATATCAAACTGAATGGTAGACTCTTGATGGGGAAAAATTTTGGATGTTTTTCCATTCTCCATTATAGCCTATGAGATTCATTAGAATGAATGGGCCCGTATGGTAAGGGTTAGGGTTAGGGTTAGAGTTCAGGACACACTTATGTTCGGGTGAATATTGGGGTTTGGTTTAGGGTTGGGTAAGATGTATTTTTAATATCACACTGAATGCTACACTCTTGATGGCGAAAAATTTTGGATGTTTTTCCATTCTCCATTATAGCCTATGAGATTCATTAGAATGAATGGGCCCATATGGTAAGGGTTAGGGTTAGGGTTAGAGTTCAGGACACACTTATGTTTAAGTGAATATTGGGGTTGGGTTTAGGGTTGGGTAAGATGTATTTTTAATATCACACTGAATGGTACACTCTTGATGGCGAAAATTTTTGGATGTTTTTCCATTCTCCATTATAGCCTATGAGATTCATTAGAATGAATGGGCCCATATGGTAAGGGTTAGGGTTAGAGTTCAGGACACACTTATGTTTAAGTGAATACTGGGGTTGGGTTTAGGGTTCTGTAAGATGTATTTTTAATATCACACTGAATGGTACACTCTTGATGGGGAAAAATTTTGGATGTTTTTCCATTCTCCATTATAGCCTATGAGATTCATTAGAATGAATGGGCCCATATGGTAAGGGTTAGGGTTAGGGTTAGAGTTCAGGACACACTTATGTTCGGGTGAACATTGGGCTTTGGTTTAGGGTTGGGTAAGATGTATTTTTAATATCACACTGAATGCTACACTCTTGATGGTGAAAAATTTTGGATGTTTTTCCATTCTCCATTATAGCCTATGAGATTCATTTGAATGAATGGGCCCATATGGTAAGGGTTAGGGTTAGGGTTAGAGTTCAGGACACACTTATGTTCGGGTGAATATTGGGCTTTGGTTTAGGGTTGGGTAAGATGTATTTTTAATATCACACTGAATGCTACACTCTTGATGGGGAAAAATTTTGGATGTTTTTCCATTCTCCATTATAGCCTATGAGATTCATTAGAATGAATGGGCCCATATGGTTAGGGTTAGGGTTAGGGTTCAGGACACACTTATGTTTGGGTGAATATTGGGGTTGGGTTTAGGGTTGGGTAAGATGTATTTTTAATATCACACTGAATGGTACACTCTTGATGGGGAAACATTTTGGATGTTTTTCTATTCTCCAATATAGCCTATGAGATTCATTAGAATGAATGGGCCCATATGGTAAGGGTTAGGGTTAGAGTTCAGGACACACTCATGTTCGGGTGAATATTGTGCTTTGGTTTAGGGCTGGGTAAGATGTATTTTTAATATCACACTGAATGCTACACTATTGATGGCGAAAAATTTTGGATGTTTTTCCATTCTCCATTATAGCCTATGAGATTCATTAGAATGAATGGGCCCATATGGTAAGGGTTAGGGTTAGAGTTCAGGACACACTTATGTTCGGGTGAATATTGGGCTTTGGTTTAGGGTTGGGTAAGATGTATTTTTAATATCACACTGAATGGTACACTCTTGATGGGGAAAAATTTTGGATGTTTTTCCATTCTCCATTATAGCCTATGAGATTCATTAGAATGAATGGGCCCATATGGTAAGGGTTAGGGTTAGGGTTAGAGTTCAGGACACACTCATGTTCGGGTGAATATTGGGCTTTGGTTTAGGGTTGGGTAAGATGTATTTTTAATATCACACTGAAAGCTACACTATTGATGGTGAAAAATTTTGGATGTTTTTCCATTCTCCATTATAGCCTATGAGATTCATTAGAATGAATGGGCCCATATGGTAAGGGTTAGGGTTAGGGTTAGAGTTCAGGACACACTTATGTGAATATTGGGGTTGGGTTTAGGGTTGGGTAGGATGTATTTTTAATATCAAACTGAATGGTACACTCTTGATGGGGAAAAATTTTGGATGTTTTTCCATTCTCCATTATAGCCTATGAGATTCATTAGAATGAATGGGCCCATATGGTAAGGGTTAGGGTTAGGGTTAGAGTTCAGGACACACTTATGTTTAAGTGAATATTGGGGTTGGGTTTAGGGTTGGGTAAGATGTATTTTTAATATCACACTGAATGGTACACTCTTGATGGGGAAAAATTTTGGATATTTTTCCATTCTCCATTATAGGCTATGAGATTCATTAGAATGAATGGGCCCGTATGGTAAGGGTTAGGGTTAGAGTTCACGACACGCTTATGTTTGGGTGAATATTGGGGTTGGGTTTAGGGTTGGGTAAGATGTATTTTTAATATCACACTGAATGGTACACTCTTGATGGGGAAAAATTTTGAATGTTTTTCCATTCTCCATTATAGCCTATGAGATTCATTAGAATGAATGGGCCCATATGGTAAGGGTTAGGGTTAGGGTTAGAGTTCAGGACACACTCATGTTCGGGTGAATATTGGGCTTTGGTTTAGGGTTGGGTAAGATGTATTTTTAATATCACACTGAAAGCTACACTATTGATGGTGAAAAATTTTGGATGTTTTTCCATTCTCCATTATAGCCTATGAGATTCATTAGAATGAATGGGCCCATATGGTAAGGGTTAGGGTTAGGGTTAGAGTTCAGGACACACTTATGTGAATATTGGGGTTGGGTTTAGGGTTGGGTAGGATGTATTTTTAATATCACACTGAATGGTACACTCTTGATGGGGAAAAATTTTGGATGTTTTTCCATTCTCCATTATAGCCTATGAGATTCATTAGAATGAATGGGCCCATATGGTAAGGGTTAGGGTTAGAGTTCAGGACACACTTATGTTTAAGTGAATACTGGGGTTGGGTTTAGGGTTCTGTAAGATGTATTTTTAATATCACACTGAATGGTACACTCTTGATGGGGAAAAATTTTGGATGTTTTTCCATTCTCCATTATAGCCTATGAGATTCATTAGAATGAATGGGCCCATATGGTAAGGGTTAGGGTTAGGGTTAGAGTTCAGGACACACTTATGTTCGGGTGAACATTGGGCTTTGGTTTAGGGTTGGGTAAGATGTATTTTTAATATCACACTGAATGCTACACTCTTGATGGTGAAAAATTTTGGATGTTTTTCCATTCTCCATTATAGCCTATGAGATTCATTTGAATGAATGGGCCCATATGGTAAGGGTTAGGGTTAGGGTTAGAGTTCAGGACACACTTATGTTCGGGTGAATATTGGGCTTTGGTTTAGGGTTGGGTAAGATGTATTTTTAATATCACACTGAATGCTACACTCTTGATGGGGAAAAATTTTGGATGTTTTTCCATTCTCCATTATAGCCTATGAGATTCATTAGAATGAATGGGCCCATATGGTTAGGGTTAGGGTTAGGGTTCAGGACACACTTATGTTTGGGTGAATATTGGGGTTGGGTTTAGGGTTGGGTAAGATGTATTTTTAATATCACACTGAATGGTACACTCTTGATGGGGAAACATTTTGGATGTTTTTCTATTCTCCAATATAGCCTATGAGATTCATTAGAATGAATGGGCCCATATGGTAAGGGTTAGGGTTAGAGTTCAGGACACACTCATGTTCGGGTGAATATTGTGCTTTGGTTTAGGGCTGGGTAAGATGTATTTTTAATATCACACTGAATGCTACACTATTGATGGCGAAAAATTTTGGATGTTTTTCCATTCTCCATTATAGCCTATGAGATTCATTAGAATGAATGGGCCCATATGGTAAGGGTTAGGGTTAGAGTTCAGGACACACTTATGTTCGGGTGAATATTGGGCTTTGGTTTAGGGTTGGGTAAGATGTATTTTTAATATCACACTGAATGGTACACTCTTGATGGGGAAAAATTTTGGATGTTTTTCCATTCTCCATTATAGCCTATGAGATTCATTAGAATGAATGGGCCCATATGGTAAGGGTTAGGGTTAGGGTTAGAGTTCAGGACACACTCATGTTCGGGTGAATATTGGGCTTTGGTTTAGGGTTGGGTAAGATGTATTTTTAATATCACACTGAAAGCTACACTATTGATGGTGAAAAATTTTGGATGTTTTTCCATTCTCCATTATAGCCTATGAGATTCATTAGAATGAATGGGCCCATATGGTAAGGGTTAGGGTTAGGGTTAGAGTTCAGGACACACTTATGTGAATATTGGGGTTGGGTTTAGGGTTGGGTAGGATGTATTTTTAATATCAAACTGAATGGTACACTCTTGATGGGGAAAAATTTTGGATGTTTTTCCATTCTCCATTATAGCCTATGAGATTCATTAGAATGAATGGGCCCATATGGTAAGGGTTAGGGTTAGGGTTAGAGTTCAGGACACACTTATGTTTAAGTGAATATTGGGGTTGGGTTTAGGGTTGGGTAAGATGTATTTTTAATATCACACTGAATGGTACACTCTTGATGGGGAAAAATTTTGGATATTTTTCCATTCTCCATTATAGGCTATGAGATTCATTAGAATGAATGGGCCCGTATGGTAAGGGTTAGGGTTAGAGTTCACGACACGCTTATGTTTGGGTGAATATTGGGGTTGGGTTTAGGGTTGGGTAAGATGTATTTTTAATATCACACTGAATGGTACACTCTTGATGGGGAAAAATTTTGAATGTTTTTCCATTCTCCATTATAGCCTATGAGATTCATTAGAATGAATGGGCCCATATGGTAAGGGTTAGGGTTAGGGTTAGAGTTCAGGACACACTCATGTTCGGGTGAATATTGGGCTTTGGTTTAGGGTTGGGTAAGATGTATTTTTAATATCACACTGAAAGCTACACTATTGATGGTGAAAAATTTTGGATGTTTTTCCATTCTCCATTATAGCCTATGAGATTCATTAGAATGAATGGGCCCATATGGTAAGGGTTAGGGTTAGGGTTAGAGTTCAGGACACACTTATGTGAATATTGGGGTTGGGTTTAGGGTTGGGTAGGATGTATTTTTAATATCACACTGAATGGTACACTCTTGATGGGGAAAAATTTTGGATGTTTTTCCATTCTCCATTATAGCCTATGAGATTCATTAGAATGAATGGGCCCATATGGTAAGGGTTAGGGTTAGAGTTCAGGACACACTTATGTTTAAGTGAATACTGGGGTTGGGTTTAGGGTTCTGTAAGATGTATTTTTAATATCACACTGAATGGTACACTCTTGATGGGGAAAAATTTTGGATGTTTTTCCATTCTCCATTATAGCCTATGAGATTCATTAGAATGAATGGGCCCATATGGTAAGGGTTAGGGTTAGGGTTAGAGTTCAGGACACACTTATGTTCGGGTGAACATTGGGCTTTGGTTTAGGGTTGGGTAAGATGTATTTTTAATATCACACTGAATGCTACACTCTTGATGGTGAAAAATTTTGGATGTTTTTCCATTCTCCATTATAGCCTATGAGATTCATTTGAATGAATGGGCCCATATGGTAAGGGTTAGGGTTAGGGTTAGAGTTCAGGACACACTTATGTTCGGGTGAATATTGGGCTTTGGTTTAGGGTTGGGTAAGATGTATTTTTAATATCACACTGAATGCTACACTCTTGATGGGGAAAAATTTTGGATGTTTTTCCATTCTCCATTATAGCCTATGAGATTCATTAGAATGAATGGGCCCATATGGTTAGGGTTAGGGTTAGGGTTCAGGACACACTTATGTTTGGGTGAATATTGGGGTTGGGTTTAGGGTTGGGTAAGATGTATTTTTAATATCACACTGAATGGTACACTCTTGATGGGGAAACATTTTGGATGTTTTTCTATTCTCCAATATAGCCTATGAGATTCATTAGAATGAATGGGCCCATATGGTAAGGGTTAGGGTTAGAGTTCAGGACACACTCATGTTCGGGTGAATATTGTGCTTTGGTTTAGGGCTGGGTAAGATGTATTTTTAATATCACACTGAATGCTACACTATTGATGGCGAAAAATTTTGGATGTTTTTCCATTCTCCATTATAGCCTATGAGATTCATTAGAATGAATGGGCCCATATGGTAAGGGTTAGGGTTAGAGTTCAGGACACACTTATGTTCGGGTGAATATTGGGCTTTGGTTTAGGGTTGGGTAAGATGTATTTTTAATATCACACTGAATGGTACACTCTTGATGGGGAAAAATTTTGGATGTTTTTCCATTCTCCATTATAGCCTATGAGATTCATTAGAATGAATGGGCCCATATGGTAAGGGTTAGGGTTAGGGTTAGAGTTCAGGACACACTCATGTTCGGGTGAATATTGGGCTTTGGTTTAGGGTTGGGTAAGATGTATTTTTAATATCACACTGAAAGCTACACTATTGATGGTGAAAAATTTTGGATGTTTTTCCATTCTCCATTATAGCCTATGAGATTCATTAGAATGAATGGGCCCATATGGTAAGGGTTAGGGTTAGGGTTAGAGTTCAGGACACACTTATGTGAATATTGGGGTTGGGTTTAGGGTTGGGTAGGATGTATTTTTAATATCAAACTGAATGGTACACTCTTGATGGGGAAAAATTTTGGATGTTTTTCCATTCTCCATTATAGCCTATGAGATTCATTAGAATGAATGGGCCCATATGGTAAGGGTTAGGGTTAGGGTTAGAGTTCAGGACACACTTATGTTTAAGTGAATATTGGGGTTGGGTTTAGGGTTGGGTAAGATGTATTTTTAATATCACACTGAATGGTACACTCTTGATGGGGAAAAATTTTGGATATTTTTCCATTCTCCATTATAGGCTATGAGATTCATTAGAATGAATGGGCCCGTATGGTAAGGGTTAGGGTTAGAGTTCACGACACGCTTATGTTTGGGTGAATATTGGGGTTGGGTTTAGGGTTGGGTAAGATGTATTTTTAATATCACACTGAATGGTACACTCTTGATGGGGAAAAATTTTGAATGTTTTTCCATTCTCCATTATAGCCTATGAGATTCATTAGAATGAATGGGCCCATATGGTAAGGGTTAGGGTTAGGGTTAGAGTTCAGGACACACTCATGTTCGGGTGAATATTGGGCTTTGGTTTAGGGTTGGGTAAGATGTATTTTTAATATCACACTGAAAGCTACACTATTGATGGTGAAAAATTTTGGATGTTTTTCCATTCTCCATTATAGCCTATGAGATTCATTAGAATGAATGGGCCCATATGGTAAGGGTTAGGGTTAGGGTTAGAGTTCAGGACACACTTATGTGAATATTGGGGTTGGGTTTAGGGTTGGGTAGGATGTATTTTTAATATCAAACTGAATGGTACACTCTTGATGGGGAAAAATTTTGGATGTTTTTCCATTCTCCATTATAGCCTATGAGATTCATTAGAATGAATGGGCCCATATGGTAAGGGTTAGGGTTAGGGTTAGAGTTCAGGACACACTTATGTTCGGGTGAATATTGGGGTTTGGTTTAGGGTTGGGTAAGATGTATTTTTAATATCACACTGAATGCTACACTCTTGATCGGGAAAAATTTTGAATGTTTTTCTATTCTCCATTATAGCCTATGAGATTCATTTGAATGAATGGGCCGATATGGTAAGGGTTAGGGTTAGGGTTAGAGTTCAGGACACACTTATGTTTGGGTGAATATTGGGGTTGGGTTTAGGGTTGGGTAAGATGTATTTTTAATATCACACTGAATGGTACACTCTTGATGGCGAAAAATTTTGGATGTTTTTCCATTCTCCATTATAGCCTATGAGATTCACTAGAATGAATGGGCCCGTATGGTAAGGGTTAGGGTTAGGGTTAGAGTTCAGGACACACTTATGTTTAAGTGAATATTGGGGTTGGGTTTAGGGTTGGGTAAGATGTATTTTTAATATCACACTGAATGGTACACTCTTGATGGGGAAAAATTTTGGATATTTTTCCATTCTCCATTATAGGCTATGAGATTCATTAGAATGAATGGGCCCGTATGGTAAGGGTTAGGGTTAGAGTTCACGACACGCTTATGTTTGGGTGAATATTGGGGTTGGGTTTAGGGTTGGGTAAGATGTATTTTTAATATCACACTGAATGGTACACTCTTGATGGCGAAAAATTTTGGATGTTTTTCCATTCTCCATTATAGCCTATGAGATTCATTAGAATGAATGGGCCCATATGGTAAGGGTTAGGGTTAGGGTTAGAGTTCAGGACACACTTATGTTTAAGTGAATATTGGGGTTGGGTTTAGGGTTGGGTAAGATGTATTTTTAATATCACACTGAATGGTACACTCTTGATGGGGAAAAATTTTGGATGTTTTTCCATTCTCCATTATAGCCTATGAGATTCATTAGAATGAATGGGCCCGTATGGTAAGGGTTAGGGTTAGGGTTAGAGTTCAGGACACACTTATGTTTAAGTGAATATTGGGGTTGGGTTTAGGGTTGGGTAAGATGTATTTTTAATATCACACTGAATGGTACACTCTTGATGGGGAAAAATTTTGGATATTTTTCCATTCTCCATTATAGGCTATGAGATTCATTAGAATGAATGGGCCCGTATGGTAAGGGTTAGGGTTAGAGTTCACGACACGCTTATGTTTGGGTGAATATTGGGGTTGGGTTTAGGGTTGGGTAAGATGTATTTTTAATATCACACTGAATGGTACACTCTTGATGGCGAAAAATTTTGGATGTTTTTCCATTCTCCATTATAGCCTATGAGATTCATTAGAATGAATGGGCCCGTATGGTAAGGGTTAGGGTTAGGGTTAGAGTTCAGGACACACTTATGTTTAAGTGAATATTGGGGTTGGGTTTAGGGTTGGGTAAGATGTATTTTTAATATCACACTGAATGGTACACTCTTGATGGGGAAAAATTTTGGATGTTTTTCCATTCTCCATTATAGCCTATGAGATTCATTAGAATGAATGGGCCCGTATGGTAAGGGTTAGGGTTAGGGTTAGAGTTCAGGACACACTTATGTTTAAGTGAATATTGGGGTTGGGTTTAGGGTTGGGTAAGATGTATTTTTAATATCACACTGAATGGTACACTCTAGATGGGGAAAAATTTTGGATGTTTTTCCATTCTCCATTATAGCCTATGAGATTCATTAGAATGAATGGGCCCGTATGGTAAGGGTTAGGGTTAGGGTTAGAGTTCAGGACACACTTATGTTTGGGTGAATATTGGGGTTGGGTTTAGGGTTGGGTAAGATGTATTTTTAATATCACACTGAATGGTACACTCTTGATGGCGAAAAATTTTGGATGTTTTTCCATTCTCCATTATAGCCTATGAGATTCATTAGAATGAATGGGCCCATATGGTAAGGGTTAGGGTTAGGGTTAGAGTTCAGGACACACTTATGTTCGGGTGAATATTGGGGTTGGGTTTAGGGTTGGGTAAGATGTATTTTTAATATCACACTGAATGGTACACTCTTGATGGGGAAAAATTTTGGATGTTTTTCCATTCTCCATTATAGCCTATGAGATTCATTAGAATGAATGGGCCCATATGGTAAGGGTTAGGGTTAGGGTTAGAGTTCAGGACACACTTATGTTTAAGTGAATATTGGGGTTGGGTTTAGGGTTGGGTAAGATGTATTTTTAATATCACACTGAATGGTACACTCTTGATCGCGAAAAATTTTGAATGTTTTTCTATTCTCCATTATAGCCTATGAGATTCATTTGAATGAATGGGCCCATATGGTAAGGGTTAGGGTTAGGGTTAGAGTTCAGGACACACTTATGTTTGGGTGAATATTGGGGTTGGGTTTAGGGTTGGGTAAGATGTATTTTTAATATCACACTGAATGGTACACTCTTGATGGCGAAAAATTTTGGATGTTTTTCCATTCTCCATTATAGCCTATGAGATTCATTAGAATGAATGGGCCCGTATGGTAAGGGTTAGGGTTAGGGTTAGAGTTCAGGACACACTTATGTTTAAGTGAATATTGGGGTTGGGTTTAGGGTTGGGTAAGATGTATTTTTAATATCACACTGAATGGTACACTCTTGATGGGGAAAAATTTTGGATGTTTTTCCATTCTCCATTATAGGCTATGAGATTCATTAGAATGAATGGGCCCGTATGGTAAGGGTTAGGGTTAGAGTTCACGACACGCTTATGTTTGGGTGAATATTGGGGTTGGGTTTAGGGTTGGGTAAGATGTATTTTTAATATCACACTGAATGGTACACTCTTGATGGCGAAAAATTTTGGATGTTTTTCCATTCTCCATTATAGCCTATGGGATTCATTAGAATGAATGGGCCCATATGGTAAGGGTTAGGGTTAGGGTTAGAGTTCAGGACACACTCATGTTCGGGTGAATATTGTGCTTTGGTTTAGGGCTGGGTAAGATGTATTTTTAATATCACACTGAATGGTACACTCTTGATGGGGAAAAATTTTGGATGTTTTTCCATTCTCCATTATAGCCTATGAGATTCATTAGAATGAATGGGCCCATATGGTAAGGGTTAGGGTTAGGGTTAGAGTTCAGGACACACTTATGTTTAAGTGAATATTGGGGTTGGGTTTAGGGTTGGGTAAGATGTATTTTTAATATCACACTGAATGGTACACTCTTGATGGGGAAAAATTTTGGATGTTTTTCCATTCTCCATTATAGCCTATGAGATTCATTAGAATGAATGGGCCCATATGGTAAGGGTTAGGGTTAGGGTTAGAGTTCAGGACACACTTATGTTTAAGTGAATATTGGGGTTGGGTTTAGGGTTGGGTAAGATGTATTTTTAATATCACACTGAATGGTACACTCTTGATGGGGAAAAATTTTGGATGTTTTTCCATTCTCCATTATAGGCTATGAGATTCATTAGAATGAATGGGCCCGTATGGTAAGGGTTAGGGTTAGAGTTCACGACACGCTTATGTTTGGGTGAATATTGGGGTTGGGTTTAGGGTTGGGTAAGATGTATTTTTAATATCACACTGAATGGTACACTCTTGATGGCGAAAAATTTTGGATGTTTTTCCATTCTCCATTATAGCCTATGGGATTCATTAGAATGAATGGGCCCATATGGTAAGGGTTAGGGTTAGGGTTAGAGTTCAGGACACACTCATGTTCGGGTGAATATTGTGCTTTGGTTTAGGGCTGGGTAAGATGTATTTTTAATATCACACTGAATGGTACACTCTTGATGGGGAAAAATTTTGGATGTTTTTCCATTCTCCATTATAGCCTATGAGATTCATTAGAATGAATGGGCCCATATGGTAAGGGTTAGGGTTAGGGTTAGAGTTCAGGACACACTTATGTTTAAGTGAATATTGGGGTTGGGTTTAGGGTTGGGTAAGATGTATTTTTAATATCACACTGAATGGTACACTCTTGATGGGGAAAAATTTTGAATGTTTTTCCATTCTCCATTATAGCCTATGAGATTCATTAGAATGAATGGGCCCATATGGTAAGGGTTAGGGTTAGGGTTAGAGTTCAGGACACACTCATGTTCGGGTGAATATTGGGCTTTGGTTTAGGGTTGGGTAAGATGTATTTTTAATATCACACTGAAAGCTACACTATTGATGGTGAAAAATTTTGGATGTTTTTCCATTCTCCATTATAGCCTATGAGATTCATTAGAATGAATGGGCCCATATGGTAAGGGTTAGGGTTAGGGTTAGAGTTCAGGACACACTTATGTGAATATTGGGGTTGGGTTTAGGGTTGGGTAGGATGTATTTTTAATATCAAACTGAATGGTACACTCTTGATGGGGAAAAATTTTGGATGTTTTTCTATTCTCCATTATAGCCTATGAGATTCATTAGAATGAATGGGCCCATATGGTAAGGGTTAGGGTTAGAGTTCAGGACACACTCATGTTCGGGTGAATATTGTGCTTTGGTTTAGGGCTGGGTAAGATGTATTTTTAATATCACACTGAATGCTACACTATTGATGGCGAAAAATTTTGGATGTTTTTCCATTCTCCATTATAGCCTATGAGATTCATTAGAATGAATGGGCCCATATGGTAAGGGTTAGGGTTAGGGTTAGAGTTCAGGACACACTTATGTTCGGGTGAATATTGGGCTTTGGTTTAGGGTTGGGTAAGATGTATTTTTAATATCACACTGAATGGTACACTCTTGATGGGGAAAAATTTTGGATGTTTTTCCATTCTCCATTATAGCCTATGAGATTCATTAGAATGAATGGGCCCATATGGTAAGGGTTAGGGTTAGGGTTAGAGTTCAGGACACACTTATGTTTAAGTGAATATTGGGGTTGGGTTTAGGGTTGGGTAAGATGTATTTTTAATATCACACTGAATGCTACACTCTTGATGGGGAAAAATTTTGAATGTTTTTCCATTCTCCATTATAGCCTATGAGATTCATTAGAATGAATGGGCCCATATGGTAAGGGTTAGGGTTAGGGTTAGAGTTCAGGACACACTCATGTTCGGGTGAATATTGGGCTTTGGTTTAGGGTTGGGTAAGATGTATTTTTAATATCACACTGAAAGCTACACTATTGATGGTGAAAAATTTTGGATGTTTTTCCATTCTCCATTATAGCCTATGAGATTCATTAGAATGAATGGGCCCATATGGTAAGGGTTAGGGTTAGGGTTAGAGTTCAGGACACACTTATGTGAATATTGGGGTTGGGTTTAGGGTTGGGTAGGAAGTATTTTTAATATCAAACTGAATGGTACACTCTTGATGGGGAAAAATTTTGGATGTTTTTCTATTCTCCATTATAGCCTATGAGATTCATTAGAATGAATGGGCCCATATGGTAAGGGTTAGGGTTAGAGTTCAGGACACACTCATGTTCGGGTGAATATTGGGCTTTGGTTTAGGGTTGGGTAAGATGTATTTTTAATATCACACTGAATGGTACACTCTTGATGGGGAAAAATTTTGGATGTTTTTCCATTCTCCATTATAGCCTATGAGATTCATTAGAATGAATGGGCCCATATGGTAAGGGTTAGGGTTAGGGTTAGAGTTCAGGACACACTTATGTTTAAGTGAATATTGGGGTTGGGTTTAGGGTTGGGTAAGATGTATTTTTAATATCACACTGAATGGTACACTCTTGATGGGGAAAAATTTTGGATGTTTTTCCATTCTCCATTATAGCCTATGAGATTCATTAGAATGAATGGGCCCATATGGTAAGGGTTAGGGTTAGGGTTAGAGTTCAGGACACACTTATGTTTAAGTGAATATTGGGGTTGGGTTTAGGGTTGGGTAAGATGTATTTTTAATATCACACTGAATGGTACACTCTTGATCGCGAAAAATTTTGAATGTTTTTCTATTCTCCATTATAGCCTATGAGATTCATTTGAATGAATGGGCCCATATGGTAAGGGTTAGGGTTAGGGTTAGAGTTCAGGACACACTTATGTTTGGGTGAATATTGGGGTTGGGTTTAGGGTTGGGTAAGATGTATTTTTAATATCACACTGAATGGTACACTCTTGATGGCGAAAAATTTTGGATGTTTTTCCATTCTCCATTATAGCCTATGAGATTCATTAGAATGAATGGGCCCGTATGGTAAGGGTTAGGGTTAGGGTTAGAGTTCAGGACACACTTATGTTTAAGTGAATATTGGGGTTGGGTTTAGGGTTGGGTAAGATGTATTTTTAATATCACACTGAATGGTACACTCTTGATGGGGAAAAATTTTGGATGTTTTTCCATTCTCCATTATAGGCTATGAGATTCATTAGAATGAATGGGCCCGTATGGTAAGGGTTAGGGTTAGAGTTCACGACACGCTTATGTTTGGGTGAATATTGGGGTTGGGTTTAGGGTTGGGTAAGATGTATTTTTAATATCACACTGAATGGTACACTCTTGATGGCGAAAAATTTTGGATGTTTTTCCATTCTCCATTATAGCCTATGGGATTCATTAGAATGAATGGGCCCATATGGTAAGGGTTAGGGTTAGGGTTAGAGTTCAGGACACACTCATGTTCGGGTGAATATTGTGCTTTGGTTTAGGGCTGGGTAAGATGTATTTTTAATATCACACTGAATGGTACACTCTTGATGGGGAAAAATTTTGGATGTTTTTCCATTCTCCATTATAGCCTATGAGATTCATTAGAATGAATGGGCCCATATGGTAAGGGTTAGGGTTAGGGTTAGAGTTCAGGACACACTTATGTTTAAGTGAATATTGGGGTTGGGTTTAGGGTTGGGTAAGATGTATTTTTAATATCACACTGAATGGTACACTCTTGATGGGGAAAAATTTTGGATGTTTTTCCATTCTCCATTATAGCCTATGAGATTCATTAGAATGAATGGGCCCATATGGTAAGGGTTAGGGTTAGGGTTAGAGTTCAGGACACACTTATGTTTAAGTGAATATTGGGGTTGGGTTTAGGGTTGGGTAAGATGTATTTTTAATATCACACTGAATGGTACACTCTTGATCGCGAAAAATTTTGAATGTTTTTCTATTCTCCATTATAGCCTATGAGATTCATTTGAATGAATGGGCCCATATGGTAAGGGTTAGGGTTAGGGTTAGAGTTCAGGACACACTTATGTTTGGGTGAATATTGGGGTTGGGTTTAGGGTTGGGTAAGATGTATTTTTAATATCACACTGAATGGTACACTCTTGATGGCGAAAAATTTTGGATGTTTTTCCATTCTCCATTATAGCCTATGAGATTCATTAGAATGAATGGGCCCGTATGGTAAGGGTTAGGGTTAGGGTTAGAGTTCAGGACACACTTATGTTTAAGTGAATATTGGGGTTGGGTTTAGGGTTGGGTAAGATGTATTTTTAATATCACACTGAATGGTACACTCTTGATGGGGAAAAATTTTGGATGTTTTTCCATTCTCCATTATAGGCTATGAGATTCATTAGAATGAATGGGCCCGTATGGTAAGGGTTAGGGTTAGAGTTCACGAAACGCTTATGTTTGGGTGAATATTGGGGTTGGGTTTAGGGTTGGGTAAGATGTATTTTTAATATCACACTGAATGGTACACTCTTGATGGCGAAAAATTTTGGATGTTTTTCCATTCTCCATTATAGCCTATGGGATTCATTAGAATGAATGGGCCCATATGGTAAGGGTTAGGGTTAGGGTTAGAGTTCAGGACACACTCATGTTCGGGTGAATATTGTGCTTTGGTTTAGGGCTGGGTAAGATGTATTTTTAATATCACACTGAATGGTACACTCTTGATGGGGAAAAATTTTGGATGTTTTTCCATTCTCCATTATAGCCTATGAGATTCATTAGAATGAATGGGCCCATATGGTAAGGGTTAGGGTTAGGGTTAGAGTTCAGGACACACTTATGTTTAAGTGAATATTGGGGTTGGGTTTAGGGTTGGGTAAGATGTATTTTTAATATCACACTGAATGGTACACTCTTGATGGGGAAAAATTTTGAATGTTTTTCCATTCTCCATTATAGCCTATGAGATTCATTAGAATGAATGGGCCCATATGGTAAGGGTTAGGGTTAGGGTTAGAGTTCAGGACACACTCATGTTCGGGTGAATATTGGGCTTTGGTTTAGGGTTGGGTAAGATGTATTTTTAATATCACACTGAAAGCTACACTATTGATGGTGAAAAATTTTGGATGTTTTTCCATTCTCCATTATAGCCTATGAGATTCATTAGAATGAATGGGCCCATATGGTAAGGGTTAGGGTTAGGGTTAGAGTTCAGGACACACTTATGTGAATATTGGGGTTGGGTTTAGGGTTGGGTAGGATGTATTTTTAATATCAAACTGAATGGTACACTCTTGATGGGGAAAAATTTTGGATGTTTTTCTATTCTCCATTATAGCCTATGAGATTCATTAGAATGAATGGGCCCATATGGTAAGGGTTAGGGTTAGAGTTCAGGACACACTCATGTTCGGGTGAATATTGTGCTTTGGTTTAGGGCTGGGTAAGATGTATTTTTAATATCACACTGAATGCTACACTATTGATGGCGAAAAATTTTGGATTTTTTTCCATTCTCCATTATAGCCTATGAGATTCATTAGAATGAATGGGCCCATATGGTAAGGGTTAGGGTTAGGGTTAGAGTTCAGGACACACTTATGTTCGGGTGAATATTGGGCTTTGGTTTAGGGTTGGGTAAGATGTATTTTTAATATCACACTGAATGGTACACTCTTGATGGGGAAAAATTTTGGATGTTTTTCCATTCTCCATTATAGCCTATGAGATTCATTAGAATGAATGGGCCCATATGGTAAGGGTTAGGGTTAGGGTTAGAGTTCAGGACACACTTATGTTTAAGTGAATATTGGGGTTGGGTTTAGGGTTGGGTAAGATGTATTTTTAATATCACACTGAATGCTACACTCTTGATGGGGAAAAATTTTGAATGTTTTTTCCATTCTCCATTATAGCCTATGAGATTCATTAGAATGAATGGGCCCATATGGTAAGGGTTAGGGTTAGGGTTAGAGTTCAGGACACACTCATGTTCGGGTGAATATTGGGCTTTGGTTTAGGGTTGGGTAAGATGTATTTTTAATATCACACTGAAAGCTACACTATTGATGGTGAAAAATTTTGGATGTTTTTCCATTCTCCATTATAGCCTATGAGATTCATTAGAATGAATGGGCCCATATGGTAAGGGTTAGGGTTAGGGTTAGAGTTCAGGACACACTTATGTGAATATTGGGGTTGGGTTTAGGGTTGGGTAGGATGTATTTTTAATATCAAACTGAATGGTACACTCTTGATGGGGAAAAATTTTGGATGTTTTTCTATTCTCCATTATAGCCTATGAGATTCATTAGAATGAATGGGCCCATATGGTAAGGGTTAGGGTTAGAGTTCAGGACACACTCATGTTCGGGTGAATATTGGGCTTTGGTTTAGGGTTGGGTAAGATGTATTTTTAATATCACACTGAATGGTACACTCTTGATGGGGAAAAATTTTGGATGTTTTTCCATTCTCCATTATAGCCTATGAGATTCATTAGAATGAATGGGCCCATATGGTAAGGGTTAGGGTTAGGGTTAGAGTTCAGGACACACTTATGTTTAAGTGAATATTGGGGTTGGGTTTAGGGTTGGGTAAGATGTATTTTTAATATCACACTGAATGGTACACTCTTGATGGGGAAAAATTTTGAATGTTTTTCCATTCTCCATTATAGCCTATGAGATTCATTAGAATGAATGGGCCCATATGGTAAGGGTTAGGGTTAGGGTTAGAGTTCAGGACACACTCATGTTCGGGTGAATATTGGGCTTTGGTTTAGGGTTGGGTAAGATGTATTTTTAATATCACACTGAAAGCTACACTATTGATGGTGAAAAATTTTGGATGTTTTTCCATTCTCCATTATAGCCTATGAGATTCATTAGAATGAATGGGCCCATATGGTAAGGGTTAGGGTTAGGGTTAGAGTTCAGGACACACTTATGTGAATATTGGGGTTGGGTTTAGGGTTGGGTAGGATGTATTTTTAATATCAAACTGAATGGTAGACTCTTGATGGGGAAAAATTTTGGATGTTTTTCCATTCTCCATTATAGCCTATGAGATTCATTAGAATGAATGGGCCCGTATGGTAAGGGTTAGGGTTAGGGTTAGAGTTCAGGACACACTTATGTTCGGGTGAATATTGGGGTTTGGTTTAGGGTTGGGTAAGATGTATTTTTAATATCACACTGAATGCTACACTCTTGATGGCGAAAAATTTTGGATGTTTTTCCATTCTCCATTATAGCCTATGAGATTCATTAGAATGAATGGGCCCATATGGTAAGGGTTAGGGTTAGGGTTAGAGTTCAGGACACACTTATGTTTAAGTGAATATTGGGGTTGGGTTTAGGGTTGGGTAAGATGTATTTTTAATATCACACTGAATGGTACACTCTTGATGGCGAAAATTTTTGGATGTTTTTCCATTCTCCATTATAGCCTATGAGATTCATTAGAATGAATGGGCCCATATGGTAAGGGTTAGGGTTAGAGTTCAGGACACACTTATGTTTAAGTGAATACTGGGGTTGGGTTTAGGGTTCTGTAAGATGTATTTTTAATATCACACTGAATGGTACACTCTTGATGGGGAAAAATTTTGGATGTTTTTCCATTCTCCATTATAGCCTATGAGATTCATTAGAATGAATGGGCCCATATGGTAAGGGTTAGGGTTAGGGTTAGAGTTCAGGACACACTTATGTTCGGGTGAACATTGGGCTTTGGTTTAGGGTTGGGTAAGATGTATTTTTAATATCACACTGAATGCTACACTCTTGATGGTGAAAAATTTTGGATGTTTTTCCATTCTCCATTATAGCCTATGAGATTCATTTGAATGAATGGGCCCATATGGTAAGGGTTAGGGTTAGGGTTAGAGTTCAGGACACACTTATGTTCGGGTGAATATTGGGCTTTGGTTTAGGGTTGGGTAAGATGTATTTTTAATATCACACTGAATGCTACACTCTTGATGGGGAAAAATTTTGGATGTTTTTCCATTCTCCATTATAGCCTATGAGATTCATTAGAATGAATGGGCCCATATGGTTAGGGTTAGGGTTAGGGTTCAGGACACACTTATGTTTGGGTGAATATTGGGGTTGGGTTTAGGGTTGGGTAAGATGTATTTTTAATATCACACTGAATGGTACACTCTTGATGGGGAAACATTTTGGATGTTTTTCTATTCTCCATTATAGCCTATGAGATTCATTAGAATGAATGGGCCCATATGGTAAGGGTTAGGGTTAGAGTTCAGGACACACTCATGTTCGGGTGAATATTGTGCTTTGGTTTAGGGCTGGGTAAGATGTATTTTTAATATCACACTGAATGCTACACTATTGATGGCGAAAAATTTTGGATGTTTTTCCATTCTCCATTATAGCCTATGAGATTCATTAGAATGAATGGGCCCATATGGTAAGGGTTAGGGTTAGAGTTCAGGACACACTTATGTTCGGGTGAATATTGGGCTTTGGTTTAGGGTTGGGTAAGATGTATTTTTAATATCACACTGAATGGTACACTCTTGATGGGGAAAAATTTTGGATGTTTTTCCATTCTCCATTATAGCCTATGAGATTCATTAGAATGAATGGGCCCATATGGTAAGGGTTAGGGTTAGGGTTAGAGTTCAGGACACACTCATGTTCGGGTGAATATTGGGCTTTGGTTTAGGGTTGGGTAAGATGTATTTTTAATATCACACTGAAAGCTACACTATTGATGGTGAAAAATTTTGGATGTTTTTCCATTCTCCATTATAGCCTATGAGATTCATTAGAATGAATGGGCCCATATGGTAAGGGTTAGGGTTAGGGTTAGAGTTCAGGACACACTTATGTTTAAGTGAATATTGGGGTTGGGTTTAGGGTTGGGTAGGATGTATTTTTAATATCAAACTGAATGGTACACTCTTGATGGGGAAAAATTTTGGATGTTTTTCCATTCTCCATTATAGCCTATGAGATTCATTAGAATGAATGGGCCCATATGGTAAGGGTTAGGGTTAGGGTTAGAGTTCAGGACACACTTATGTTTAAGTGAATATTGGGGTTGGGTTTAGGGTTGGGTAAGATGTATTTTTAATATCACACTGAATGGTACACTCTTGATGGGGAAAAATTTTGGATATTTTTCCATTCTCCATTATAGGCTATGAGATTCATTAGAATGAATGGGCCCGTATGGTAAGGGTTAGGGTTAGAGTTCACGACACGCTTATGTTTGGGTGAATATTGGGGTTGGGTTTAGGGTTGGGTAAGATGTATTTTTAATATCACACTGAATGGTACACTCTTGATGGCGAAAAATTTTGGATGTTTTTCCATTCTCCATTATAGCCTATGAGATTCATTAGAATGAATGGGCCCATATGGTAAGGGTTAGGGTTAGGGTTAGAGTTCAGGACACACTTATGTTTAAGTGAATATTGGGGTTGGGTTTAGGGTTGGGTAAGATGTATTTTTAATATCACACTGAATGGTACACTCTTGATGGGGAAAAATTTTGGATGTTTTTCCATTCTCCATTATAGCCTATGAGATTCATTAGAATGAATGGGCCCGTATGGTAAGGGTTAGGGTTAGGGTTAGAGTTCAGGACACACTTATGTTTAAGTGAATATTGGGGTTGGGTTTAGGGTTGGGTAAGATGTATTTTTAATATCACACTGAATGGTACACTCTTGATGGCGAAAAATTTTGGATGTTTTTCCATTCTCCATTATAGCCTATGAGATTCATTAGAATGAATGGGCCCATATGGTAAGGGTTAGGGTTAGGGTTAGAGTTCAGGACACACTTATGTTTAAGTGAATATTGGGGTTGGGTTTAGGGTTGGGTAAGATGTATTTTTAATATCACACTGAATGGTACACTCTTGATGGCGAAAAATTTTGGATGTTTTTCCATTCTCCATTATAGCCTATGAGATTCATTAGAATGAATGGGCCCATATGGTAAGGGTTAGGGTTAGAGTTCAGGACACACTTATGTTTAAGTGAATACTGGGGTTGGGTTTAGGGTTCTGTAAGATGTATTTTTAATATCACACTGAATGGTACACTCTTGATGGGGAAAAATTTTGGATTTTTTTCCATTCTCCATTATAGCCTATGAGATTCATTAGAATGAATGGGCCCATATGGTAAGGGTTAGGGTTAGGGTTAGAGTTCAGGACACACTTATGTTCGGGTGAACATTGGGCTTTGGTTTAGGGTTGGGTAAGATGTATTTTTAATATCACACTGAATGCTACACTCTTGATGGTGAAAAATTTTGGATGTTTTTCCATTCTCCATTATAGCCTATGAGATTCATTTGAATGAATGGGCCCATATGGTAAGGGTTAGGGTTAGGGTTAGAGTTCAGGACACACTTATGTTCGGGTGAATATTGGGCTTTGGTTTAGGGTTGGGTAAGATGTATTTTTAATATCACACTGAATGCTACACTCTTGATGGGGAAAAATTTTGGATGTTTTTCCATTCTCCATTATAGCCTATGAGATTCATTAGAATGAATGGGCCCATATGGTTAGGGTTAGGGTTAGGGTTCAGGACACACTTATGTTTGGGTGAATATTGGGGTTGGGTTTAGGGTTGGGTAAGATGTATTTTTAATATCACACTGAATGGTACACTCTTGATGGGGAAACATTTTGGATGTTTTTCTATTCTCCATTATAGCCTATGAGATTCATTAGAATGAATGGGCCCATATGGTAAGGGTTAGGGTTAGAGTTCAGGACACACTCATGTTCGGGTGAATATTGTGCTTTGGTTTAGGGCTGGGTAAGATGTATTTTTAATATCACACTGAATGCTACACTATTGATGGCGAAAAATTTTGGATGTTTTTCCATTCTCCATTATAGCCTATGAGATTCATTAGAATGAATGGGCCCATATGGTAAGGGTTAGGGTTAGAGTTCAGGACACACTTATGTTCGGGTGAATATTGGGCTTTGGTTTAGGGTTGGGTAAGATGTATTTTTAATATCACACTGAATGGTACACTCTTGATGGGGAAAAATTTTGGATGTTTTTCCATTCTCCATTATAGCCTATGAGATTCATTAGAATGAATGGGCCCATATGGTAAGGGTTAGGGTTAGGGTTAGAGTTCAGGACACACTCATGTTCGGGTGAATATTGGGCTTTGGTTTAGGGTTGGGTAAGATGTATTTTTAATATCACACTGAAAGCTACACTATTGATGGTGAAAAATTTTGGATGTTTTTCCATTCTCCATTATAGCCTATGAGATTCATTAGAATGAATGGGCCCATATGGTAAGGGTT
This sequence comes from Heteronotia binoei, assembly GCF_032191835.1. NCBI lineage: Eukaryota > Metazoa > Chordata > Lepidosauria > Squamata > Gekkonidae > Heteronotia > Heteronotia binoei. The sequence goes on from NW_026800157.1 coordinate 27,426, forward strand.
AGGGTTAGGGTTAGAGTTCAGGACACACTTATGTGAATATTGGGGTTGGGTTTAGGGTTGGGTAGGATGTATTTTTAATATCAAACTGAATGGTACACTCTTGATGGGGAAAAATTTTGGATGTTTTTCCATTCTCCATTATAGCCTATGAGATTCATTAGAATGAATGGGCCCATATGGTAAGGGTTAGGGTTAGGGTTAGAGTTCAGGACACACTTATGTTTAAGTGAATATTGGGGTTGGGTTTAGGGTTGGGTAAGATGTATTTTTAATATCACACTGAATGGTACACTCTTGATGGGGAAAAATTTTGGATATTTTTCCATTCTCCATTATAGGCTATGAGATTCATTAGAATGAATGGGCCCGTATGGTAAGGGTTAGGGTTAGAGTTCACGACACGCTTATGTTTGGGTGAATATTGGGGTTGGGTTTAGGGTTGGGTAAGATGTATTTTTAATATCACACTGAATGGTACACTCTTGATGGCGAAAAATTTTGGATGTTTTTCCATTCTCCATTATAGCCTATGAGATTCATTAGAATGAATGGGCCCATATGGTAAGGGTTAGGGTTAGGGTTAGAGTTCAGGACACACTTATGTTTAAGTGAATATTGGGGTTGGGTTTAGGGTTGGGTAAGATGTATTTTTAATATCACACTGAATGGTACACTCTTGATGGGGAAAAATTTTGGATGTTTTTCCATTCTCCATTATAGCCTATGAGATTCATTAGAATGAATGGGCCCGTATGGTAAGGGTTAGGGTTAGGGTTAGAGTTCAGGACACACTTATGTTTAAGTGAATATTGGGGTTGGGTTTAGGGTTGGGTAAGATGTATTTTTAATATCACACTGAATGGTACACTCTAGATGGGGAAAAATTTTGGATGTTTTTCCATTCTCCATTATAGCCTATGAGATTCATTAGAATGAATGGGCCCGTATGGTAAGGGTTAGGGTTAGGGTTAGAGTTCAGGACACACTTATGTTTGGGTGAATATTGGGGTTGGGTTTAGGGTTGGGTAAGATGTATTTTTAATATCACACTGAATGGTACACTCTTGATGGCGAAAAATTTTGGATGTTTTTCCATTCTCCATTATAGCCTATGAGATTCATTAGAATGAATGGGCCCATATGGTAAGGGTTAGGGTTAGGGTTAGAGTTCAGGACACACTTATGTTCGGGTGAATATTGGGGTTGGGTTTAGGGTTGGGTAAGATGTATTTTTAATATCACACTGAATGGTACACTCTTGATGGGGAAAAATTTTGGATGTTTTTCCATTCTCCATTATAGCCTATGAGATTCATTAGAATGAATGGGCCCATATGGTAAGGGTTAGGGTTAGGGTTAGAGTTCAGGACACACTTATGTTTAAGTGAATATTGGGGTTGGGTTTAGGGTTGGGTAAGATGTATTTTTAATATCACACTGAATGGTACACTCTTGATCGCGAAAAATTTTGAATGTTTTTCTATTCTCCATTATAGCCTATGAGATTCATTTGAATGAATGGGCCCATATGGTAAGGGTTAGGGTTAGGGTTAGAGTTCAGGACACACTTATGTTTGGGTGAATATTGGGGTTGGGTTTAGGGTTGGGTAAGATGTATTTTTAATATCACACTGAATGGTACACTCTTGATGGCGAAAAATTTTGGATGTTTTTCCATTCTCCATTATAGCCTATGAGATTCATTAGAATGAATGGGCCCGTATGGTAAGGGTTAGGGTTAGGGTTAGAGTTCAGGACACACTTATGTTTAAGTGAATATTGGGGTTGGGTTTAGGGTTGGGTAAGATGTATTTTTAATATCACACTGAATGGTACACTCTTGATGGGGAAAAATTTTGGATGTTTTTCCATTCTCCATTATAGGCTATGAGATTCATTAGAATGAATGGGCCCGTATGGTAAGGGTTAGGGTTAGAGTTCACGACACGCTTATGTTTGGGTGAATATTGGGGTTGGGTTTAGGGTTGGGTAAGATGTATTTTTAATATCACACTGAATGCTACACTCTTGATGGGGAAAAATTTTGGATGTTTTTCCATTCTCCATTATAGCCTATGAGATTCATTAGAATGAATGGGCCCATATGGTAAGGGTTAGGGTTAGGGTTAGAGTTCAGGACACACTTATGTTTAAGTGAATATTGGGGTTGGGTTTAGGGTTGGGTAAGATGTATTTTTAATATCACACTGAATGGTACACTCTTGATGGGGAAAAATTTTGAATGTTTTTCCATTCTCCATTATAGCCTATGAGATTCATTAGAATGAATGGGCCCATATGGTAAGAGTTAGGGTTAGGGTTAGAGTTCAGGACACACTCATGTTCGGGTGAATATTGGGCTTTGGTTTAGGGTTGGGTAAGATGTATTTTTAATATCACACTGAAAGCTACACTATTGATGGTGAAAAATTTTGGATGTTTTTCCATTCTCCATTATAGCCTATGAGATTCATTAGAATGAATGGGCCCATATGGTAAGGGTTAGGGTTAGGGTTAGAGTTCAGGACACACTTATGTGAATATTGGGGTTGGGTTTAGGGTTGGGTAGGATGTATTTTTAATATCAAACTGAATGGTACACTCTTGATGGGGAAAAATTTTGGATGTTTTTCTATTCTCCATTATAGCCTATGAGATTCATTAGAATGAATGGGCCCATATGGTAAGGGTTAGGGTTAGAGTTCAGGACACACTCATGTTCGGGTGAATATTGTGCTTTGGTTTAGGGCTGGGTAAGATGTATTTTTAATATCACACTGAATGCTACAGTATTGATGGCGAAAAATTTTGGATGTTTTTCCATTCTCCATTATAGCCTATGAGATTCATTAGAATGAATGGGCCCATATGGTAAGGGTTAGGGTTAGGGTTAGAGTTCAGGACACACTTATGTTCGGGTGAATATTGGGCTTTGGTTTAGGGTTGGGTAAGATGTATTTTTAATATCACACTGAATGGTACACTCTTGATGGGGAAAAATTTTGGATGTTTTTCCATTCTCCATTATAGCCTATGAGATTCATTAGAATGAATGGGCCCATATGGTAAGGGTTAGGGTTAGGGTTAGAGTTCAGGACACACTTATGTTTAAGTCAATATTGGGGTTGGGTTTAGGGTTGGGTAAGATGTATTTTTAATATCACACTGAATGGTACACTCTTGATGGGGAAAAATTTTGAATGTTTTTCCATTCTCCATTATAGCCTATGAGATTCATTAGAATGAATGGGCCCATATGGTAAGGGTTAGGGTTAGGGTTAGAGTTCAGGACACACTTATGTTCGGGTGAATATTGGGCTTTGGTTTAGGGTTGGGTAAGATGTATTTTTAATATCACACTGAATGGTACACTCTTGATGGGGAAAAATTTTGGATGTTTTTCCATTCTCCATTATAGCCTATGAGATTCATTAGAATGAATGGGCCCATATGGTAAGGGTTAGGGTTAGGGTTAGAGTTCAGGACACACTTATGTTTAAGTGAATATTGGGGTTGGGTTTAGGGTTGGGTAAGATGTATTTTTAATATCACACTGAATGGTACACTCTTGATGGGGAAAAATTTTGAATGTTTTTCCATTCTCCATTATAGCCTATGAGATTCATTAGAATGAATGGGCCCATATGGTAAGGGTTAGGGTTAGGGTTAGAGTTCAGGACACACTTATGTTTAAGTGAATATTGGGGTTGGGTTTAGGGTTGGGTAAGATGTATTTTTAATATCACACTGAATGGTACACTCTTGATGGGGAAAATTTTGGATGTTTTTCCATTCTCCATTATAGGCTATGAGATTCATTAGAATGAATGGGCCCGTATGGTAAGGGTTAGGGTTAGAGTTCACGACACGCTTATGTTTGGGTGAATATTGGGGTTGGGTTTAGGGTTGGGTAAGATGTATTTTTAATATCACACTGAATGGTACACTCTTGATGGCGAAGAATTTTGGATGTTTTTCCATTCTCCATTATAGCCTATGAGATTCATTAGAATGAATGGGCCCATATGGTAAGGGTTAGGGTTAGGGTTAGAGTTCAGGACACACTCATGTTCGGGTGAATATTGTGCTTTGGTTTAGGGCTGGGTAAGATGTATTTTTAATATCACACTGAATGCTACACTATTGATGGCGAAAAATTTTGGATGTTTTTCCATTCTCCATTATAGCCTATGAGATTCATTAGAATGAATGGGCCTATATGGTAAGGGTTAGGGTTAGGGTTAGAGTTCAGGACACACTTATGTTCGGGTGAATATTGGGCTTTGGTTTAGGGTTGGGTAAGATGTATTTTTAATATCACACTGAATGGTACACTCTTGATGGGGAAAAATTTTGGATGTTTTTCCATTCTCCATTATAGCCTATGAGATTCATTAGAATGAATGGGCCCATATGGTAAGGGTTAGGGTTAGGGTTAGAGTTCAGGACACACTTATGTTTAAGTGAATATTGGGGTTGGGTTTAGGGTTGGGTAAGATGTATTTTTAATATCACACTGAATGGTACACTCTTGATGGGGAAAAATTTTGAATGTTTTTCCATTCTCCATTATAGCCTATGAGATTCATTAGAATGAATGGGCCCATATGGTAAGGGTTAGGGTTAGGGTTAGAGTTCAGGACACACTCATGTTCGGGTGAATATTGGGCTTTGGTTTAGGGTTGGGTAAGATGTATTTTTAATATCACACTGAAAGCTACACTATTGATGGTGAAAAATTTTGGATGTTTTTCCATTCTCCATTATAGCCTATGAGATTCATTAGAATGAATGGGCCCATATGGTAAGGGTTAGGGTTAGGGTTAGAGTTCAGGACACACTTATGTGAATATTGGGGTTGGGTTTAGGGTTGGGTAGGATGTATTTTTAATATCAAACTGAATGGTACACTCTTGATGGGGAAAAATTTTGGATGTTTTTCTATTCTCCATTATAGCCTATGAGATTCATTAGAATGAATGGGCCCATATGGTAAGGGTTAGGGTTAGAGTTCAGGACACACTCATGTTCGGGTGAATATTGTGCTTTGGTTTAGGGCTGGGTAAGATGTATTTTTAATATCACACTGAATGCTACAGTATTGATGGCGAAAAATTTTGGATGTTTTTCCATTCTCCATTATAGCCTATGAGATTCATTAGAATGAATGGGCCCATATGGTAAGGGTTAGGGTTAGGGTTAGAGTTCAGGACACACTTATGTTCGGGTGAATATTGGGCTTTGGTTTAGGGTTGGGTAAGATGTATTTTTAATATCACACTGAATGGTACACTCTTGATGGGGAAAAATTTTGGATGTTTTTCCATTCTCCATTATAGCCTATGAGATTCATTAGAATGAATGGGCCCATATGGTAAGGGTTAGGGTTAGGGTTAGAGTTCAGGACACACTTATGTTTAAGTCAATATTGGGGTTGGGTTTAGGGTTGGGTAAGATGTATTTTTAATATCACACTGAATGGTACACTCTTGATGGGGAAAAATTTTGAATGTTTTTCCATTCTCCATTATAGCCTATGAGATTCATTAGAATGAATGGGCCCATATGGTAAGGGTTAGGGTTAGGGTTAGAGTTCAGGACACACTTATGTTCGGGTGAATATTGGGCTTTGGTTTAGGGTTGGGTAAGATGTATTTTTAATATCACACTGAATGGTACACTCTTGATGGGCAAAAATTTTGGATGTTTTTCCATTCTCCATTATAGCCTATGAGATTCATTAGAATGAATGGGCCCATATGGTAAGGGTTAGGGTTAGGGTTAGAGTTCAGGACACACTTATGTTTAAGTGAATATTGGGGTTGGGTTTAGGGTTGGGTAAGATGTATTTTTAATATCACACTGAATGGTACACTCTTGATGGGGAAAAATTTTGAATGTTTTTCCATTCTCCATTATAGCCTATGAGATTCATTAGAATGAATGGGCCCATATGGTAAGGGTTAGGGTTAGGGTTAGAGTTCAGGACACACTCATGTTCGGGTGAATATTGGGCTTTGGTTTAGGGTTCGGTAAGATGTATTTTTAATATCACACTGAAAGCTACACTATTGATGGTGAAAAATTTTGGATGTTTTTCCATTCTCCATTATAGCCTATGAGATTCATTAGAATGAATGGGCCCATATGGTAAGGGTTAGGGTTAGGGTTAGAGTTCAGGACACACTTATGTGAATATTGGGGTTGGGTTTAGGGTTGGGTAGGATGTATTTTTAATATCAAACTGAATGGTACACTCTTGATGGGGAAAAATTTTGGATGTTTTTCTATTCTCCATTATAGCCTATGAGATTCATTAGAATGAATGGGCCCATATGGTAAGGGTTAGGGTTAGAGTTCAGGACACACTCATGTTCGGGTGAATATTGTGCTTTGGTTTAGGGCTGGGTAAGATGTATTTTTAATATCACACTGAATGCTACACTATTGATGGCGAAAAATTTTGGATGTTTTTCCATTCTCCATTATAGCCTATGAGATTCATTAGAATGAATGGGCCCATATGGTAAGGGTTAGGGTTAGGGTTAGAGTTCAGGACACACTTATGTTCGGGTGAATATTGGGCTTTGGTTTAGGGTTGGGTAAGATGTATTTTTAATATCACACTGAATGGTACACTCTTGATGGGGAAAAATTTTGGATGTTTTTCCATTCTCCATTATAGCCTATGAGATTCATTAGAATGAATGGGCCCATATGGTAAGGGTTAGGGTTAGGGTTAGAGTTCAGGACACACTTATGTTTAAGTGAATATTGGGGTTGGGTTTAGGGTTGGGTAAGATGTATTTTTAATATCACACTGAATGGTACACTCTTGATGGGGAAAAATTTTGAATGTTTTTCCATTCTCCATTATAGCCTATGAGATTCATTAGAATGAATGGGCCCATATGGTAAGGGTTAGGGTTAGGGTTAGAGTTCAGGACACACTCGTGTTCGGGTGAATATTGGGCTTTGGTTTAGGGTTGGGTAAGATGTATTTTTAATATCACACTGAAAGCTACACTATTGATGGTGAAAAATTTTGGATGTTTTTCCATTCTCCATTATAGCCTATGAGATTCATTAGAATGAATGGGCCCATATGGTAAGGGTTAGGGTTAGGGTTAGAGTTCAGGACACACTTATGTGAATATTGGGGTTGGGTTTAGGGTTGGGTAGGATGTATTTTTAATATCAAACTGAATGGTAGACTCTTGATGGGGAAAAATTTTGGATGTTTTTCCATTCTCCATTATAGCCTATGAGATTCATTAGAATGAATGGGCCCGTATGGTAAGGGTTAGGGTTAGAGTTCAGGACACACTTATGTTCGGGTGAATATTGGGGTTTGGTTTAGGGTTGGGTAAGATGTATTTTTAATATCACACTGAATGCTACACTCTTGATGGCGAAAAATTTTGGATGTTTTTCCATTCTCCATTATAGCCTATGAGATTCATTAGAATGAATGGGCCCATATGGTAAGGGTTAGGGTTAGGGTTAGAGTTCAGGACACACTTATGTTTAAGTGAATATTGGGGTTGGGTTTAGGGTTGGGTAAGATGTATTTTTAATATCACACTGAATGGTACACTCTTGATGGCGAAAAATTTTGGATGTTTTTCCATTCTCCATTATAGCCTATGAGATTCATTAGAATGAATGGGCCCATATGGTAAGGGTTAGGGTTAGAGTTCAGGACACACTTATGTTTAAGTGAATACTGGGGTTGGGTTTAGGGTTCTGTAAGATGTATTTTTAATATCACACTGAATGGTACACTCTTGATGGGGAAAAATTTTGGATGTTTTTCCATTCTCCATTATAGCCTATGAGATTCATTAGAATGAATGGGCCCATATGGTAAGGGTTAGGGTTAGGGTTAGAGTTCAGGACACACTTATGTTCGGGTGAACATTGGGCTTTGGTTTAGGGTTGGGTAAGGTGTATTTTTAATATCACACTGAATGGTACACTCTTGATGGGGAAAAATTTTGGATATTTTTCCATTCTCCATTATAGGCTATGAGATTCATTAGAATGAATGGGCCCGTATGGTAAGGGTTAGGGTTAGAGTTCACGACACGCTTATGTTTGGGTGAATATTGGGGTTGGGTTTAGGGTTGGGTAAGATGTATTTTTAATATCACACTGAATGGTACACTCTTGATGGCGAAAAATTTTGGATGTTTTTCCATTCTCCATTATAGCCTATGAGATTCATTAGAATGAATGGGCCCATATGGTAAGGGTTAGGGTTAGGGTTAGAGTTCAGGACACACTTATGTTTAAGTGAATATTGGGGTTGGGTTTAGGGTTGGGTAAGATGTATTTTTAATATCACACTGAATGGTACACTCTTGATGGGGAAAAATTTTGGATGTTTTTCCATTCTCCATTATAGCCTATGAGATTCATTAGAATGAATGGGCCCGTATGGTAAGGGTTAGGGTTAGGGTTAGAGTTCAGGACACACTTATGTTTAAGTGAATATTGGGGTTGGGTTTAGGGTTGGGTAAGATGTATTTTTAATATCACACTGAATGGTACACTCTAGATGGGGAAAAATTTTGGATGTTTTTCCATTCTCCATTATAGCCTATGAGATTCATTAGAATGAATGGGCCCGTATGGTAAGGGTTAGGGTTAGGGTTAGAGTTCAGGACACACTTATGTTTGGGTGAATATTGGGGTTGGGTTTAGGGTTGGGTAAGATGTATTTTTAATATCACACTGAATGGTACACTCTTGATGGCGAAAAATTTTGGATGTTTTTCCATTCTCCATTATAGCCTATGAGATTCATTAGAATGAATGGGCCCATATGGTAAGGGTTAGGGTTAGGGTTAGAGTTCAGGACACACTTATGTTCGGGTGAATATTGGGGTTGGGTTTAGGGTTGGGTAAGATGTATTTTTAATATCACACTGAATGGTACACTCTTGATGGGGAAAAATTTTGGATGTTTTTCCATTCTCCATTATAGCCTATGAGATTCATTAGAATGAATGTGCCCATATGGTAAGGGTTAGGGTTAGGGTTAGAGTTCAGGACACACTTATGTTTAAGTGAATATTGGGGTTGGGTTTAGGGTTGGGTAAGATGTATTTTTAATATCACACTGAATGGTACACTCTTGATCGCGAAAAATTTTGAATGTTTTTCTATTCTCCATTATAGCCTATGAGATTCATTTGAATGAATGGGCCCATATGGTTGTCACGGCCCGAGTCTCTGACACGAAGCTGCGGCTGCTATCGTCCTGGCAACGAGCCAGGACCTCTCGCAGACAGCCCAGGCGAAGCACAGGGAGTGGTCGTAAAACAGTCCAGTTGATTGATAACGTAAACAGGCAGGCTGGAGGGTGAGACGGAAGCTTGGTCAGGGAAGCCGAGAGTCAGAAGCCGGGGAGCCGAGCCGAAAGTCAGAAGCCGGGAAACAGAGCCGAGAGTCAGAAGCCGGGAAGCAAAGCCGAGATCAAACGATACCTAAGCCAGTCCGATAAGCAAAGCCAGAGTCCAGAATACCAGTCTATGGGTCAGGCCGGGTCAGGAATGCACAGGTTCTTTCCGAAGCAAGGGGTGCGAGACGCAGACACATCCAAGGGTGTTCGCTTGTTGCCAGCACAGTTTGGCCTGAGGCCAGGATCCCAGATATACTGCTGGCTAATTGGCTCGTTAGAACTCCGGGCTCAGATCTCTTCTAGCCCGCATGCGCGCCTCTCTACGCCTGTTCCTGAATTCCAGGCGTCTCCTCTCGCGCAGGCGGGCCCCAGGTGTTGGTGAGTCTGGGGGAGATGAGCTAGTACCTGGTGTGGCCAGATTGGTTTCAGGTGGCCCCTGCTGCTGGCTGGCTCCTTCAGGACTTACGTCCTCTGTTGCTGAAGGCATCTGCACAGCAGGGGCGGGGTCAGAAGCAGGCACCTGCTCTGAGTCAGCAGGGGCAGGCATGACACTATCCCCCCCCTCAGGCCCCCCCTCATCCAAGCCGCCTGGCTTATCTGGGTAGGCCTCATGAAACTGCCGGAGCAGGTCAGGGGTATGCAGGTGGGCAGCCGGTTCCCAGGAGCGATCCTCGGGAGGGTAGCCTTCCCAGTCCACCAGGTACTGGAGTTGACCTCGGTGCAGCCGGGAGTCTAGGATCTGGTGGACTTCAAACTCTTCCTCATCGTCCACCAGCACCGGTGGCGGAGGCGGTGGTGGAACGTCCCTGTTTGGGTCCGGCGCTGCCGCTGGTTGGAGGAGGGAGCGGTGGAATACGGGGTGTATCCGGAGGTGGGCCGGAAGGCGTAGGCGGAATGCCACGGGGTTGACTTGCGCCTCTATGGGGAAGGGCCCGATGAACCGATCGGTTAGCTTGGAGGACCGGCCAGGAGTCCGGAGGTACCGGGTCGAGAGCCAGACAGAATCTCCGACCTTGAGGGGGGCTCCGTCCTGGCGATGTCGGTCCGCGGCCAGTTTGTAAGCGTCCTTGGCGCGCTGGAGCTGAGTGCGCAGGAGGGCGTGGAGCGCGTGGAGTTCCTCAAGTCGGTCGGTGGCTGCGGGAACGTTGGCGGAGGGGCCGAGCGGAGGGAAGAATCGGGGGTGCAGTCCATAGTTGGCGGCAAACGGCGTGGTCCGCGTAGAGCTGTGGACTGCGTTGTTATACGCGAACTCTGCCAGGGGTAGCAGAGTGGCCCAGTTGTCTTGCTGATAGCTGGTATAGCAGCGCAAGTACTGCTCCAAGGTGGCGTTGGTCCGCTCGGTCTGCCCGTCGGTCTGGGGATGGTAGGCGGAAGACAGGTGTAGTTCTGTCCCCAAACCGTGCTGGAAGGCCTGCCAAAAGCGGGATGTGAATTGTGGGCCCCGATCCGAGGTGACCTGCGTGGGTAACCCGTGCAGGCGGAAGACGTGGTTTAGGTACAGCTGGGCAGTCTCCGGCCCGGATGGTACTCTGGCACAGGGGACGAAGTGGGCCATTTTGGTGAACAGGTCCACCACAACGAAAATGCAGGTGTGGCCCTGGGATCGTGGCAGGTCTACGATAAAGTCCATGGACACCACGTCCCAGGGACCGGCGGGAGTCGGCAGGGGTTGCAGGAGACCGGAGGGCTTGGCCGGTACGTTCTTGGCTCGGCGGCAGACCTCGCAAGAAGCCACGTAGCGACTAACGTCCGCTCGGACGCGAGGCCACCAGAAGTCCCGGGTCAACAGATGGGCGGTCTTGTGCTGCCCGAAGTGCCCAGCCGGGGGGGCATCGTGGGCCAGCCGGAGGATGCGGGATCGGAGAGGCCCGGGAGGGACGTACAACTGCTCCCGATGGTAGAGCAGCCCATCCCGGGTGGATAGTTCTCCGGCAGGGTCTTGCTGCGGTTCCTGCAGGTGTTTCTGCGCCCACGGGTCGGTGTCTTGGCTGGCCTGTATCTCGGCCACCAGGGCGGGTGCGGTCAGAGTGGCGGCAAAGACCGAGGGTGGCAGAATACTAGCCCTGGGGGCTTCGGTGGCACTAGAGGTGTTATAGTCCGGCCGGCGGGACAGAGCGTCGGCTCTCTGGTTCTGGGAGTGCGGGACGTAGGTGATGGTAAAGTCAAATCGTGAGAAGAACAGGGACCACCGGATCTGCCGCTGGTTCAGCCGGCGGGTGGTCTGCAAATGTTCCAGGTTACGATGGTCGGTGAAGACTTGGACCGGATGCCTGGCCCCCTCAAGGTGGTGGCGCCAGACCTCAAAGGCCACCTTGATAGCCAGGAGCTCTCTCTCCCAAATGGTGTAATTGCGTTCGGCAGCCGAGAGCTGCCGGGAGTAGTAGGCGCAGGGCTGCCATGGCTGGCTAGGCTCGTCCCGCTGGGAGAGCACGGCTCCGAGGGCCACATTGGAGGCGTCCGCTTCCACCATGAAGGGCAAGCTCGGGTCAGGGTACCGCAGAAGGGGACTGGAGGAAAAACTCTGCTTGAGCTGGCGGAAGGCCCGGTCGGCTTCGGGGGTCCACTGAAAGGGCTCCTTCGGTCGGAGGAGTCTGGTCAAGGGCTTGGTGAGGTCGGCGTAGCCCGCGATGAATTGCCTGTAATAATTGGCGAAGCCCAGGAGGCGCTGGATGTCCTTCCGACTTCGAGGGGCCTGCCATTGAAGGATGGCGTCGACCTTCCGCGGATCCATCTGGGTTCCCTGGGGGGAAATGATGTGCCCCAGGAACTCAACGGACTGGAGGTGGAAAGCACATTTCTCCAGCTTGGCATACAGGCGATTGGCTCGGAGTCGCTGTAGCACCTGGCGGACGTGGTGGATGTGCTCCTGTTCGGATGCAGAGTAGACCAAAATGTCATCTAAATAAATGATCAGGAACCGGTCTAGCAGGTCACGGAAAACGTCATTCATAAAATGTTGGAAGACGGCGGGGGCATTGGTGAGCCCAAAGGGCATGACCAGATGTTCGTATTGGCCATACCTGGTGCCAAAAGCGGTCTTCCACTCATCCCCGGCTTTGATACGAACCAAGTTGTAGGCCCCGCGAAGGTCGAGCTTGGTGTAGATCGTGGCCCCTTTGACGCGGTCGAGGAGCTCAGGGATCAGTGGGAGCGGGTAGCGGTTCCGAATGGTAATCTTATTGAGGGCCCGGTAGTCGTTGCAGAGTCGCAGGTCCCCGGTCTTCTTCTTAACGAACAGGACAGGTGAAGACAGGGGCGAGGTGGAGGGTCTAATGAACCCTCGGGCCAAGTTCTTGTCCAAGTACTCCCGGAGGGCAGCCAGTTCCGGGTCTGCCATGGGGTACAGGCGGCCTGCGGGTAGCGGAGCGCCGGGCACCAGGTCGATGGCGCAATCGTAGGGCCGATGTGGGGGAAGCTGGTCTGCTTCCTTCTCATTGAAGACGTCCGCGAACTCCTGGTAGGGAGTTGGGAGTGTGGTGGCGGCCCCCAGGAGGCTGGTGGTGCGTGGGGAACCGGGTTGGTTGACAGGCGGCACCTGAGTCGAGTCGGGTGGTAGCGGGGAACAGGGTGCGAGGGTACTCGAAAAGCTCAGTTCACGTTGCACCCAGTCCACATGGGGGTTGTGGGCTTGCAGCCAGGACAGGCCCAAGATAACAGGGAAGCGTGGCATGCGGGCCAAATCGAAGGTCTGCTTCCCTTGGCGCTGTTGGACCCACAAAACGAGTGGTAGAGTTTCGTGGCGGACCGGCCCCGAGCGCAGCAGACGACCATCCACTGCCTCGACCAGTGTAGGAGTTCCCTTTTCCCGAACGGGGACGCCATGCTCCTTGGCAAAGTGGCTGTCCATGTAGCAGCAGGCAGCCCCTGAGTCCAACATGGCATGGACGAAGATCCACCGGTCGTCGGGAAGCTGCAGGCGGATCGGGACCAGGAACGGGGTGGGTGGTGGATGGACGGAGCTAGAGGACCTCAAGGAGTGCCCCAGGCCAGGAGATCCGGCTAGACCTGGGGCTGGCCTTTTACCGAGGCAGCGGAGCTCGGGGTGCGCTTTGATTTGGCCGGGCAGGAGCTTGCAAAATGCCCGTCCCCTCCACAATACAGGCACAGGTTGTGGGTGCGCCGTCGGTTCTTCTCCTCAGGGGTCAGGCGAGGGCGGGCGCCGCCCAGCTGCATGGGTTCTACAGCCGGCGGTAAAGCTGGGGTACCTGGAACGGGAGCCGCCGGGGGGGGCCTTGTTGGAGTAGTGCCCCTCTTCTGCCTCTGGCGCCGACCTTGCAGTCGCCCATCAATGCGTAGACACAGCAGGATCAGGTCCTGGAGGGCGGCTGGGCGGTCGGTGCGTGCCAGTTCGTCCAGGACGGCATCGGAGAGGCCTTCAGTGTACTGGTCCACCAAGGCAGCTTCATTCCAGGCCAGGTCTTGAGCCAGCAGCTGGAACTCTGTGGTATACTGAGACACAGAGTTCTGGCCTTGGTGCAGAGCCCGTATCTTGCGATTAGCTGTCTCAGCACGCACAGGGTTGGCATAGGCGGCCTGGAAGTGTGCCTTGAACCGTGTGTAGTCTGCTAGCAGCGGCGAGGGCTCTAGCAGCAGAGGAGTGGCCCACTTGGCCGCTGGCCCTTTAAGCAGGCTCAGGATAAAACAGACTTTTGTTTTGTCTGTAGGGAAGTCGCCCTGCCTTATCTCCATGTATAGTTCACACTGGGCGAGGAAGGCAGGGAACTCTTCCAAGTTTCCTGCGAATTTCTCAGGAATGCTCACCGGGCAGCGAGAGCGGGGAGCAGCGGCGGCAGCCAAGGCCACGGCATTGGACGCAGTCTGCTGCTGCAGAGTAATCACCGCTTGGGTTAATTGCTGCACCTGGTCTAGGAGCCCCGGCAAGGGGTCCATGCCTCCTGCCGCTTGGTCCGTCATGAGCGTGCCTGGTGAGTTTTGGGGTGCTGGCAAGCTGTCACGGCCCGAGTCTCTGACACGAAGCTGCGGCTGCTATCGTCCTGGCAACGAGCCAGGACCTCTCGCAGACAGCCCAGGCGAAGCACAGGGAGTGGTCGTAAAACAGTCCAGTTGATTGATAACGTAAACAGGCAGGCTGGAGGGTGAGACGGAAGCTTGGTCAGGGAAGCCGAGAGTCAGAAGCCGGGGAGCCGAGCCGAAAGTCAGAAGCCGGGAAACAGAGCCGAGAGTCAGAAGCCGGGAAGCAAAGCCGAGATCAAACGATACCTAAGCCAGTCCGATAAGCAAAGCCAGAGTCCAGAATACCAGTCTATGGGTCAGGCCGGGTCAGGAATGCACAGGTTCTTTCCGAAGCAAGGGGTGCGAGACGCAGAACACATCCAAGGGTGTTCGCTTGTTGCCAGCACAGTTTGGCCTGAGGCCAGGATCCCAGATATACTGCTGGCTAATTGGCTCGTTAGAACTCCGGGCTCAGATCTCTTCTAGCCCGCATGCGCGCCTCTCTACGCCTGTTCCTGAATTCCAGGCGTCTCCTCTCGCGCAGGCGGGCCCCAGGTGTTGGTGAGTCTGGGGGAGATGAGCTAGTACCTGGTGTGGCCAGATTGGTTTCAGGTGGCCCCTGCTGCTGGCTGGCTCCTTCAGGACTTACGTCCTCTGTTGCTGAAGGCATCTGCACAGCAGGGGCGGGGTCAGAAGCAGGCACCTGCTCTGAGTCAGCAGGGGCAGGCATGACAATGGTAAGGGTTAGGGTTAGGGTTAGAGTTCAGGACACACTTATGTTTGGGTGAATATTGGGGTTGGGTTTAGGGTTGGGTAAGATGTATTTTTAATATCACACTGAATGGTACACTCTTGATGGCGAAAAATTTTGGATGTTTTTCCATTCTCCATTATAGCCTATGAGATTCATTAGAATGAATGGGCCCGTATGGTAAGGGTTAGGGTTAGGGTTAGAGTTCAGGACACACTTATGTTTAAGTGAATATTGGGGTTGGGTTTAGGGTTGGGTAAGATGTATTTTTAATATCACACTGAATGGTACACTCTTGATGGGGAAAAATTTTGGATGTTTTTCCATTCTCCATTATAGGCTATGAGATTCATTAGAATGAATGGGCCCGTATGGTAAGGGTTAGGGTTAGAGTTCACGACACGCTTATGTTTGGGTGAATATTGGGGTTGGGTTTAGGGTTGGGTAAGATGTATTTTTAATATCACACTGAATGGTACACTCTTGATGGCGAAAAATTTTGGATGTTTTTCCTTTCTCCATTATAGCCTATGAGATTCATTAGAATGAATGGGCCCATATGGTAAGGGTTAGGGTTAGGGTTAGAGTTCAGGACACACTCA
This sequence comes from Heteronotia binoei, assembly GCF_032191835.1. NCBI lineage: Eukaryota > Metazoa > Chordata > Lepidosauria > Squamata > Gekkonidae > Heteronotia > Heteronotia binoei. Next base: position 43,138 of record NW_026800157.1, read on the forward strand.
TGTTCGGGTGAATATTGTGCTTTGGTTTAGGGCTGGGTAAGATGTATTTTTAATATCACACTGAATGCTACACTATTGATGGCGAAAAATTTTGGATGTTTTTCCATTCTCCATTATAGCCTATGAGATTCATTAGAATGAATGGGCCCATATGGTAAGGGTTAGGGTTAGGGTTAGAGTTCAGGACACACTTATGTTCGGGTGAATATTGGGCTTTGGTTTAGGGTTGGGTAAGATGTATTTTTAATATCACACTGAATGGTACACTCTTGATGGCGAAAAATTTTGGATGTTTTTCCATTCTCCATTATAGCCTATGAGATTCATTAGAATGAATGGGCCCATATGGTAAGGGTTAGGGTTAGGGTTAGAGTTCAGGACACACTTATGTTTAAGTGAATATTGGGGTTGGGTTTAGGGTTGGGTAAGATGTATTTTTAATATCACACTGAATGGTACACTCTTGATGGGGAAAAATTTTGAATGTTTTTCCATTCTCCATTATAGCCTATGAGATTCATTAGAATGAATGGGCCCATATGGTAAGGGTTAGGGTTAGGGTTAGAGTTCAGGACACACTTATGTGAATATTGGGGTTGGGTTTAGGGTTGGGTAGGATGTATTTTTAATATCAAACTGAATGGTACACTCTTGATGGGGAAAAATTTTGGATGTTTTTCTATTCTCCATTATAGCCTATGAGATTCATTAGAATGAATGGGCCCATATGGTAAGGGTTAGGGTTAGAGTTCAGGAAACACTCATGTTCGGGTGAATATTGTGCTTTGGTTTAGGGCTGGGTAAGATGTATTTTTAATATCACACTGAATGCTACACTATTGATGGCGAAAAATTTTGGATGTTTTTCCATTCTCCATTATAGCCTATGAGATTCATTAGAATGAATGGGCCCATATGGTAAGGGTTAGGGTTAGGGTTAGAGTTCAGGACACACTTATGTTCGGGTGAATATTGGGGTTGGGTTTAGGGTTGGGTAAGATGTATTTTTAATATCACACTGAATGGTACACTCATGATGGGGAAAAATTTTGGATGTTTTTCCATTCTCCATTATAGCCTATGAGATTCATTAGAATGAATGGGCCCATATGGTAAGGGTTAGGGTTAGGGTTAGAGTTCAGGACACACTTATGTTTAAGTGAATATTGGGGTTGGGTTTAGGGTTGGGTAAGATGTATTTTTAATATCACACTGAATGGTACACTCTTGATGGGGAAAAATTTTGAATGTTTTTCCATTCTCCATTATAGCCTATGAGATTCATTAGAATGAATGGGCCCATATGGTAAGGGTTAGGGTTAGGGTTAGAGTTCAGGACACACTTATGTGAATATTGGGGTTGGGTTTAGGGTTGGGTAGGATGTATTTTTAATATCAAACTGAATGGTAGACTCTTGATGGGGAAAAATTTTGGATGTTTTTCCATTCTCCATTATAGCCTATGAGATTCATTAGAATGAATGGGCCCGTATGGTAAGGGTTAGGGTTAGGGTTAGAGTTCAGGACACACTTATGTTCGGGTGAATATTGGGGTTTGGTTTAGGGTTGGGTAAGATGTATTTTTAATATCACACTGAATGCTACACTCTTGATGGCGAAAAATTTTGGATGTTTTTCCATTCTCCATTATAGCCTATGAGATTCATTAGAATGAATGGGCCCATATGGTAAGGGTTAGGGTTAGGGTTAGAGTTCAGGACACACTTATGTTTAAGTGAATATTGGGGTTGGGTTTAGGGTTGGGTAAGATGTATTTTTAATATCACACTGAATGGTACACTCTTGATGGCGAAAAATTTTGGATGTTTTTCCATTCTCCATTATAGCCTATGAGATTCATTAGAATGAATGGGCCCATATGGTAAGGGTTAGGGTTAGAGTTCAGGACACACTTATGTTTAAGTGAATACTGGGGTTGGGTTTAGGGTTCTGTAAGATGTACTTTTAATATCACACTGAATGGTACACTCTTGATGGCGAAAAATTTTGGATGTTTTTCCATTCTCCATTATAGCCTATGAGATTCATTAGAATGAATGGGCCCATATGGTAAGGGTTAGGGTTAGGGTTAGAGTTCAGGACACACTTATGTTCGGGTGAACATTGGGCTTTGGTTTAGGGTTGGGTAAGATGTATTTTTAATATCACACTGAATGCTACACTCTTGATGGTGAAAAATTTTGGATGTTTTTCTATTCTCCATTATAGCCTATGAGATTCATTTGAATGAATGGGCCCATATGGTAAGGGTTAGGGTTAGGGTTAGAGTTCAGGACACACTTATGTTCGGGTGAATATTGGGCTTTGGTTTAGGGTTGGGTAAGATGTATTTTTAATATCACACTGAATGCTACACTCTTGATGGGGAAAAATTTTGGATGTTTTTCCATTCTCCATTATAGCCTATGAGATTCATTAGAATGAATGGGCCCATATGGTTAGGGTTAGGGTTAGGGTTCAGGACACACTTATGTTTGGGTGAATATTGGGGTTGGGTTTAGGGTTGGGTAAGATGTATTTTTAATATCACACTGAATGGTACACTCTTGATGGGGAAACATTTTGGATGTTTTTCTATTCTCCATTATAGCCTATGAGATTCATTAGAATGAATGGGCCCATATGGTAAGGGTTAGGGTTAGAGTTCAGGACACACTCATGTTCGGGTGAATATTGTGCTTTGGTTTAGGGCTGGGTAAGATGTATTTTTAATATCACACTGAATGCTACACTATTGATGGCGAAAAATTTTGGATGTTTTTCCATTCTCCATTATAGCCTATGAGATTCATTAGAATGAATGGGCCCATATGGTAAGGGTTAGGGTTAGAGTTCAGGACACACTTATGTTCGGGTGAATATTGGGGTTTGGTTTAGGGTTGGGTAAGATGTATTTTTAATATCACACTGAATGGTACACTCTTGATGGGGAAAAAATTTTGGATGTTTTTCCATTCTCCATTATAGCCTATGAGATTCATTAGAATGAATGGGCCCATATGGTAAGGGTTAGGGTTAGGGTTAGAGTTCAGGACACACTCATGTTCGGGTGAATATTGGGCTTTGGTTTAGGGTTGGGTAAGATGTATTTTTAATATCACACTGAAAGCTACACTATTGATGGTGAAAAATTTTGGATGTTTTTCCATTCTCCATTATAGCCTATGAGATTCATTAGAATGAATGGGCCCATATGGTAAGGGTTAGGGTTAGGGTTAGAGTTCAGGACACACTTATGTGAATATTGGGGTTGGGTTTAGGGTTGGGTAGGATGTATTTTTAATATCAAACTGAATGGTACACTCTTGATGGGGAAAAATTTTGGATGTTTTTCCATTCTCCATTATAGCCTATGAGATTCATTAGAATGAATGGGCCCATATGGTAAGGGTTAGGGTTAGGGTTAGAGTTCAGGACACACTTATGTTCGGGTGAATATTGGGGTTTGGTTTAGGGTTGGGTAAGATGTATTTTTAATATCACACTGAATGCTACACTCTTGATGGCGAAAAATTTTGGATGTTTTTCCATTCTCCATTATAGCCTATGAGATTCATTAGAATGAATGGGCCCATATGGTAAGGGTTAGGGTTAGGGTTAGAGTTCAGGACACACTTATGTTTAAGTGAATATTGGGGTTGGGTTTAGGGTTGGGTAAGATGTATTTTTAATATCACACTGAATGGTACACTCTTGATCGGGAAAAATTTTGAATGTTTTTCTATTCTCCATTATAGCCTATGAGATTCATTTGAATGAATGGGCCCATATGGTAAGGGTTAGGGTTAGGGTTAGAGTTCAGGACAAACTTATGTTTGGGTGAATATTGGGGTTGGGTTTAGGGTTGGTTAAGATGTATTTTTAATATCACACTGAATGGTACACTCTTGATGGCGAAAAATTTTGGATGTTTTTCCATTCTCCATTATAGCCTATGAGATTCATTAGAATGAATGGGCCCGTATGGTAAGGGTTAGGGTTAGGGTTAGAGTTCAGGACACACTTATGTTTAAGTGAATATTGGGGTTGGGTTTAGGGTTGGGTAAGATGTATTTTTAATATCACACTGAATGGTACACTCTTGATGGGGAAAAATTTTGGATGTTTTTCCATTCTCCATTATAGCCTATGAGATTCATTAGAATGAATGGGCCCATATGGTTAGGGTTAGGGTTAGGGTTCACGACACACTTATGTTTGGGTGAATATTGGGGTTGGGTTTAGGGTTGGGTAAGATGTATTTTTAATATCACACTGAATGGTACACTCTTGATGGGGAAACATTTTGGATGTTTTTCTATTCTCCATTATAGCCTATGAGATTCATAAGAATGAATGGGCCCATATGGTAAGGGTTAGGGTTAGGGTTAGAGTTCAGGACACACTCATGTTCGGGTGAATATTGTGCTTTGGTTTAGGGCTGGGTAAGATGTATTTTTAATATCACACTGAATGCTACAGTATTGATGGCGAAAAATTTTGGATGTTTTTCCATTCTCCATTATAGCCTATGAGATTCATTAGAATGAATGGGCCCATATGGTAAGGGTTAGGGTTAGGGTTAGAGTTCAGGACACACTTATGTTCGGGTGAATATTGGGGTTTGGTTTAGGGTTGGGTAAGATGTATTTTTAATATCACACTGAATGGTACACTCTTGATGGGGAAAAATTTTGGATGTTTTTCCATTCTCCATTATAGCCTATGAGATTCATTAGAATGAATGGGCCCATATGGTAAGGGTTAGGGTTAGGGTTAGAGTTCAGGACACACTTATGTGAATATTGGGGTTGGGTTTAGGGTTGGGTAGGATGTATTTTTAATATCAAACTGAATGGTACACTCTTGATGGGGAAAAATTTTGGATGTTTTTCCATTCTCCATTATAGCCTATGAGATTCATTAGAATGAATGGGCCCATATGGTAAGGGTTAGGGTTAGGGTTAGAGTTCAGGACACACTTAAGTTTAAGTGAATATTGGGGTTGGGTTTAGGGTTGGGTAAGATGTATTTTTAATATCACACTGAATGGTACACTCTTGATCGGGAAAAATTTTGAATGTTTTTCTATTCTCCATTATAGCCTATGAGATTCATTTGAATGAATGGGCGCATATGGTAAGGGTTAGGGTTAGGGTTAGAGTTCAGGACACACTTATGTTTGGGTGAATATTGGGGTTGGGTTTAGGGTTGGGTAAGATGTATTTTTAATATCACACTGAATGGTACACTCTTGATGGCGAAAAATTTTGGATGTTTTTCCATTCTCCATTATAGCCTATGAGATTCATTAGAATGAATGGGCCCGTATGGTAAGGGTTAGGGTTAGGGTTAGAGTTCAGGACACACTTATGTTTAAGTGAATATTGGGGTTGGGTTTAGGGTTGGGTAAGATGTATTTTTAATATCACACTGAATGGTACACTCTTGATGGGGAAAAATTTTGGATGTTTTTCCATTCTCCATTATAGGCTATGAGATTCATTAGAATGAATGGGCCCGTATGGTAAGGGTTAGGGTTAGAGTTCACGACACGCTTATGTTTGGGTGAATATTGGGGTTGGGTTTAGGGTTGGGTAAGATGTATTTTTAATATCACACTGAATGGTACACTCTTGATGGGGAAAAATTTTGGATGTTTTTCCATTCTCCATTATAGCCTATGAGATTCATTAGAATGAATGGGCCCATATGGTAAGGGTTAGGGTTAGGGTTAGAGTTCAGGACACACTCATGTTCGGGTGAATATTGTGCTTTGGTTTAGGGCTGGGTAAGATGTATTTTTAATATCACACTGAATGCTACACTATTGATGGCGAAAAATTTTGGATGTTTTTCCATTCTCCATTATAGCCTATGAGATTCATTAGAATGAATGGGCCCATATGGTAAGGGTTAGGGTTAGGGTTAGAGTTCAGGACACACTTATGTTTAAGTGAATATTGGGGTTGGGTTTAGGGTTGGGTAAGATGTATTTTTAATATCACACTGAATGGTACACTCTTGATGGGGAAAAATTTTGAATGTTTTTCCATTCTCCATTATAGCCTATGAGATTCATTAGAATGAATGGGCCCATATGGTAAGGGTTAGGGTTAGGGTTAGAGTTCAGGACACACTTATGTGAATATTGGGGTTGGGTTTAGGGTTGGGTAGGATGTATTTTTAATATCAAACTGAATGGTACACTCTTGATGGGGAAAAATTTTGGATGTTTTTCTATTCTCCATTATAGCCTATGAGATTCATTAGAATGAATGGGCCCATATGGTAAGGGTTAGGGTTAGAGTTCAGGAAACACTCATGTTCGGGTGAATATTGTGCTTTGGTTTAGGGCTGGGTAAGATGTATTTTTAATATCACACTGAATGCTACACTATTGATGGCGAAAAATTTTGGATGTTTTTCCATTCTCCATTATAGCCTATGAGATTCATTAGAATGAATGGGCCCATATGGTAAGGGTTAGGGTTAGGGTTAGAGTTCAGGACACACTTATGTTCGGGTGAATATTGGGCTTTGGTTTAGGGTTGGGTAAGATGTATTTTTAATATCACACTGAATGGTACACTCTTGATGGGGAAAAATTTTGGATGTTTTTCCATTCTCCATTATAGCCTATGAGATTCATTAGAATGAATGGGCCCATATGGTAAGGGTTAGGGTTAGGGTTAGAGTTCAGGACACACTTATGTTTAAGTGAATATTGGGGTTGGGTTTAGGGTTGGGTAAGATGTATTTTTAATATCACACTGAATGGTACACTCTTGATGGGGAAAAATTTTGGATGTTTTTCCATTATCCATTATAGCCTATGAGATTCATTAGAATGAATGGGCCCATATGGTAAGGGTTAGGGTTAGGGTTAGAGTTCAGGACACACTTATGTTTAAGTGAATATTGGGGTTGGGTTTAGGGTTGGGTAAGATGTATTTTTAATATCACACTGAATGGTACACTCTTGATGGGGAAAAATTTTGAATGTTTTTCCATTCTCCATTATAGCCTATGAGATTCATTAGAATGAATGGGCCCATATGGTAAGGGTTAGGGTTAGGGTTAGAGTTCAGGACACACTTATGTGAATATTGGGGTTGGGTTTAGGGTTGGGTAGGATGTATTTTTAATATCAAACTGAATGGTACACTCTTGATGGGGAAAAATTTTGGATGTTTTTCTATTCTCCATTATAGCCTATGAGATTCATTAGAATGAATGGGCCCATATGGTAAGGGTTAGGGTTAGAGTTCAGGAAACACTCATGTTCGGGTGAATATTGTGCTTTGGTTTAGGGCTGGGTAAGATGTATTTTTAATATCACACTGAATGCTACACTATTGATGGCGAAAAATTTTGGATGTTTTTCCATTCTCCATTATAGCCTATGAGATTCATTAGAATGAATGGGCCCATATGGTAAGGGTTAGGGTTAGGGTTAGAGTTCAGGACACACTTATGTTCGGGTGAATATTGGGCTTTGGTTTAGGGTTGGGTAAGATGTATTTTTAATATCACACTGAATGGTACACTCTTGATGGGGAAAAATTTTGGATGTTTTTCCATTCTCCATTATAGCCTATGAGATTCATTAGAATGAATGGGCCCATATGGTAAGGGTTAGGGTTAGGGTTAGAGTTCAGGACAAACTTATGTTTGGGTGAATATTGGGGTTGGGTTTAGGGTTGGTTAAGATGTATTTTTAATATCACACTGAATGGTACACTCTTGATGGCGAAAAATTTTGGATGTTTTTCCATTCTCCATTATAGCCTATGAGATTCATTAGAATGAATGGGCCCGTATGGTAAGGGTTAGGGTTAGGGTTAGAGTTCAGGACACACTTATGTTTAAGTGAATATTGGGGTTGGGTTTAGGGTTGGGTAAGATGTATTTTTAATATCACACTGAATGGTACACTCTTGATGGGGAAAAATTTTGGATGTTTTTCCATTCTCCATTATAGCCTATGAGATTCATTAGAATGAATGGGCCCATATGGTTAGGGTTAGGGTTAGGGTTCACGACACACTTATGTTTGGGTGAATATTGGGGTTGGGTTTAGGGTTGGGTAAGATGTATTTTTAATATCACACTGAATGGTACACTCTTGATGGGGAAACATTTTGGATGTTTTTCTATTCTCCATTATAGCCTATGAGATTCATAAGAATGAATGGGCCCATATGGTAAGGGTTAGGGTTAGGGTTAGAGTTCAGGACACACTCATGTTCGGGTGAATATTGTGCTTTGGTTTAGGGCTGGGTAAGATGTATTTTTAATATCACACTGAATGCTACAGTATTGATGGCGAAAAATTTTGGATGTTTTTCCATTCTCCATTATAGCCTATGAGATTCATTAGAATGAATGGGCCCATATGGTAAGGGTTAGGGTTAGGGTTAGAGTTCAGGACACACTTATGTTCGGGTGAATATTGGGGTTTGGTTTAGGGTTGGGTAAGATGTATTTTTAATATCACACTGAATGGTACACTCTTGATGGGGAAAAATTTTGGATGTTTTTCCATTCTCCATTATAGCCTATGAGATTCATTAGAATGAATGGGCCCATATGGTAAGGGTTAGGGTTAGGGTTAGAGTTCAGGACACACTTATGTGAATATTGGGGTTGGGTTTAGGGTTGGGTAGGATGTATTTTTAATATCAAACTGAATGGTACACTCTTGATGGGGAAAAATTTTGGATGTTTTTCCATTCTCCATTATAGCCTATGAGATTCATTAGAATGAATGGGCCCATATGGTAAGGGTTAGGGTTAGGGTTAGAGTTCAGGACACACTTAAGTTTAAGTGAATATTGGGGTTGGGTTTAGGGTTGGGTAAGATGTATTTTTAATATCACACTGAATGGTACACTCTTGATCGGGAAAAATTTTGAATGTTTTTCTATTCTCCATTATAGCCTATGAGATTCATTTGAATGAATGGGTGCATATGGTAAGGGTTAGGGTTAGGGTTAGAGTTCAGGACACACTTATGTTTGGGTGAATATTGGGGTTGGGTTTAGGGTTGGGTAAGATGTATTTTTAATATCACACTGAATGGTACACTCTTGATGGCGAAAAATTTTGGATGTTTTTCCATTCTCCATTATAGCCTATGAGATTCATTAGAATGAATGGGCCCGTATGGTAAGGGTTAGGGTTAGGGTTAGAGTTCAGGACACACTTATGTTTAAGTGAATATTGGGGTTGGGTTTAGGGTTGGGTAAGATGTATTTTTAATATCACACTGAATGGTACACTCTTGATGGGGAAAAATTTTGGATGTTTTTCCATTCTCCATTATAGGCTATGAGATTCATTAGAATGAATGGGCCCGTATGGTAAGGGTTAGGGTTAGAGTTCACGACACGCTTATGTTTGGGTGAATATTGGGGTTGGGTTTAGGGTTGGGTAAGATGTATTTTTAATATCACACTGAATGGTACACTCTTGATGGGGAAAAATTTTGGATGTTTTTCCATTCTCCATTATAGCCTATGAGATTCATTAGAATGAATGGGCCCATATGGTAAGGGTTAGGGTTAGGGTTAGAGTTCAGGACACACTCATGTTCGGGTGAATATTGTGCTTTGGTTTAGGGCTGGGTAAGATGTATTTTTAATATCACACTGAATGCTACACTATTGATGGCGAAAAATTTTGGATGTTTTTCCATTCTCCATTATAGCCTATGAGATTCATTAGAATGAATGGGCCCATATGGTAAGGGTTAGGGTTAGGGTTAGAGTTCAGGACACACTTATGTTTAAGTGAATATTGGGGTTGGGTTTAGGGTTGGGTAAGATGTATTTTTAATATCACACTGAATGGTACACTCTTGATGGGGAAAAATTTTGAATGTTTTTCCATTCTCCATTATAGCCTATGAGATTCATTAGAATGAATGGGCCCATATGGTAAGGGTTAGGGTTAGGGTTAGAGTTCAGGACACACTTATGTGAATATTGGGGTTGGGTTTAGGGTTGGGTAGGATGTATTTTTAATATCAAACTGAATGGTACACTCTTGATGGGGAAAAATTTTGGATGTTTTTCTATTCTCCATTATAGCCTATGAGATTCATTAGAATGAATGGGCCCATATGGTAAGGGTTAGGGTTAGAGTTCAGGAAACACTCATGTTCGGGTGAATATTGTGCTTTGGTTTAGGGCTGGGTAAGATGTATTTTTAATATCACACTGAATGCTACACTATTGATGGCGAAAAATTTTGGATGTTTTTCCATTCTCCATTATAGCCTATGAGATTCATTAGAATGAATGGGCCCATATGGTAAGGGTTAGGGTTAGGGTTAGAGTTCAGGACACACTTATGTTCGGGTGAATATTGGGCTTTGGTTTAGGGTTGGGTAAGATGTATTTTTAATATCACACTGAATGGTACACTCTTGATGGGGAAAAATTTTGGATGTTTTTCCATTCTCCATTATAGCCTATGAGATTCATTAGAATGAATGGGCCCATATGGTAAGGGTTAGGGTTAGGGTTAGAGTTCAGGACACACTTATGTTTAAGTGAATATTGGGGTTGGGTTTAGGGTTGGGTAAGATGTATTTTTAATATCACACTGAATGGTACACTCTTGATGGGGAAAAATTTTGGATGTTTTTCCATTATCCATTATAGCCTATGAGATTCATTAGAATGAATGGGCCCATATGGTAAGGGTTAGGGTTAGGGTTAGAGTTCAGGACACACTTATGTTTAAGTGAATATTGGGGTTGGGTTTAGGGTTGGGTAAGATGTATTTTTAATATCACACTGAATGGTACACTCTTGATGGGGAAAAATTTTGAATGTTTTTCCATTCTCCATTATAGCCTATGAGATTCATTAGAATGAATGGGCCCATATGGTAAGGGTTAGGGTTAGGGTTAGAGTTCAGGACACACTTATGTGAATATTGGGGTTGGGTTTAGGGTTGGGTAGGATGTATTTTTAATATCAAACTGAATGGTACACTCTTGATGGGGAAAAATTTTGGATGTTTTTCTATTCTCCATTATAGCCTATGAGATTCATTAGAATGAATGGGCCCATATGGTAAGGGTTAGGGTTAGAGTTCAGGAAACACTCATGTTCGGGTGAATATTGTGCTTTGGTTTAGGGCTGGGTAAGATGTATTTTTAATATCACACTGAATGCTACACTATTGATGGCGAAAAATTTTGGATGTTTTTCCATTCTCCATTATAGCCTATGAGATTCATTAGAATGAATGGGCCCATATGGTAAGGGTTAGGGTTAGGGTTAGAGTTCAGGACACACTTATGTTCGGGTGAATATTGGGCTTTGGTTTAGGGTTGGGTAAGATGTATTTTTAATATCACACTGAATGGTACACTCTTGATGGGGAAAAATTTTGGATGTTTTTCCATTCTCCATTATAGCCTATGAGATTCATTAGAATGAATGGGCCCATATGGTAAGGGTTAGGGTTAGGGTTAGAGTTCAGGACACACTTATGTTTAAGTGAATATTGGGGTTGGGTTTAGGGTTGGGTAAGATGTATTTTTAATATCACACTGAATGGTACACTCTTGATGGGGAAAAATTTTGGATGTTTTTCCATTCTCCATTATAGCCTATGAGATTCATTAGAATGAATGGGCCCATATGGTAAGGGTTAGGGTTAGGGTTAGAGTTCAGGACACACTTATGTTTAAGTGAATATTGGGGTTGGGTTTAGGGTTGGGTAAGATGTATTTTTAATATCACACTGAATGGTACACTCTTGATGGGGAAAAATTTTGAATGTTTTTCCATTCTCCATTATAGCCTATGAGATTCATTAGAATGAATGGGCCCATATGGTAAGGGTTAGGGTTAGGGTTAGAGTTCAGGACACACTTATGTGAATATTGGGGTTGGGTTTAGGGTTGGGTAGGATGTATTTTTAATATCAAACTGAATGGTACACTCTTGATGGGGAAAAATTTTGGATGTTTTTCTATTCTCCATTATAGCCTATGAGATTCATTAGAATGAATGGGCCCATATGGTAAGGGTTAGGGTTAGAGTTCAGGAAACACTCATGTTCGGGTGAATATTGTGCTTTGGTTTAGGGCTGGGTAAGATGTATTTTTAATATCACACTGAATGCTACACTATTGATGGCGAAAAATTTTGGATGTTTTTCCATTCTCCATTATAGCCTATGAGATTCATTAGAATGAATGGGCCCATATGGTAAGGGTTAGGGTTAGGGTTAGAGTTCAGGACACACTTATGTTCGGGTGAATATTGGGCTTTGGTTTAGGGTTGGGTAAGATGTATTTTTAATATCACACTGAATGGTACACTCTTGATGGGGAAAAATTTTGGATGTTTTTCCATTCTCCATTATAGCCTATGAGATTCATTAGAATGAATGGGCCCATATGGTAAGGGTTAGGGTTAGGGTTAGAGTTCAGGACACACTTATGTTTAAGTGAATATTGGGGTTGGGTTTAGGGTTGGGTAAGATGTATTTTTAATATCACACTGAATGGTACACTCTTGATGGGGAAAAATTTTGGATGTTTTTCCATTCTCCATTATAGCCTATGAGATTCATTAGAATGAATGGGCCCATATGGTAAGGGTTAGGGTTAGGGTTAGAGTTCAGGACACACTTATGTTCGGGTGAATATTGGGCTTTGGTTTAGGGTTGGGTAAGATGTATTTTTAATATCACACTGAATGGTACACTCTTGATGGGGAAAAATTTTGGATGTTTTTCCATTCTCCATTATAGCCTATGAGATTCATTAGAATGAATGGGCCCATATGGTAAGGGTTAGGGTTAGGGTTAGAGTTCAGGACACACTTATGTTTAAGTGAATATTGGGGTTGGGTTTAGGGTTGGGTAAGATGTATTTTTAATATCACACTGAATGGTACACTCTTGATGGGGAAAAATTTTGGATGTTTTTCCATTCTCCATTATAGCCTATGAGATTCATTAGAATGAATGGGCCCATATGGTAAGGGTTAGGGTTAGGGTTAGAGTTCAGGACACACTTATGTTTAAGTGAATATTGGGGTTGGGTTTAGGGTTGGGTAAGATGTATTTTTAATATCACACTGAATGGTACACTCTTGATGGGGAAAAATTTTGAATGTTTTTCCATTCTCCATTATAGCCTATGAGATTCATTAGAATGAATGGGCCCATATGGTAAGGGTTAGGGTTAGGGTTAGAGTTCAGGACACACTTATGTGAATATTGGGGTTGGGTTTAGGGTTGGGTAGGATGTATTTTTAATATCAAACTGAATGGTACACTCTTGATGGGGAAAAATTTTGGATGTTTTTCTATTCTCCATTATAGCCTATGAGATTCATTAGAATGAATGGGCCCATATGGTAAGGGTTAGGGTTAGAGTTCAGGAAACACTCATGTTCGGGTGAATATTGTGCTTTGGTTTAGGGCTGGGTAAGATGTATTTTTAATATCACACTGAATGCTACACTATTGATGGCGAAAAATTTTGGATGTTTTTCCATTCTCCATTATAGCCTATGAGATTCATTAGAATGAATGGGCCCATATGGTAAGGGTTAGGGTTAGGGTTAGAGTTCAGGACACACTTATGTTCGGGTGAATATTGGGCTTTGGTTTAGGGTTGGGTAAGATGTATTTTTAATATCACACTGAATGGTACACTCTTGATGGGGAAAAATTTTGGATGTTTTTCCATTCTCCATTATAGCCTATGAGATTCATTAGAATGAATGGGCCCATATGGTAAGGGTTAGGGTTAGGGTTAGAGTTCAGGACACACTTATGTTTAAGTGAATATTGGGGTTGGGTTTAGGGTTGGGTAAGATGTATTTTTAATATCACACTGAATGGTACACTCTTGATGGGGAAAAATTTTGGATGTTTTTCCATTCTCCATTATAGCCTATGAGATTCATTAGAATGAATGGGCCCATATGGTAAGGGTTAGGGTTAGGGTTAGAGTTCAGGACACACTTATGTTTAAGTGAATATTGGGGTTGGGTTTAGGGTTGGGTAAGATGTATTTTTAATATCACACTGAATGGTACACTCTTGATGGGGAAAAATTTTGAATGTTTTTCCATTCTCCATTATAGCCTATGAGATTCATTAGAATGAATGGGCCCATATGGTAAGGGTTAGGGTTAGGGTTAGAGTTCAGGACACACTTATGTGAATATTGGGGTTGGGTTTAGGGTTGGGTAGGATGTATTTTTAATATCAAACTGAATGGTACACTCTTGATGGGGAAAAATTTTGGATGTTTTTCTATTCTCCATTATAGCCTATGAGATTCATTAGAATGAATGGGCCCATATGGTAAGGGTTAGGGTTAGAGTTCAGGAAACACTCATGTTCGGGTGAATATTGTGCTTTGGTTTAGGGCTGGGTAAGATGTATTTTTAATATCACACTGAATGCTACACTATTGATGGCGAAAAATTTTGGATGTTTTTCCATTCTCCATTATAGCCTATGAGATTCATTAGAATGAATGGGCCCATATGGTAAGGGTTAGGGTTAGGGTTAGAGTTCAGGACACACTTATGTTCGGGTGAATATTGGGCTTTGGTTTAGGGTTGGGTAAGATGTATTTTTAATATCACACTGAATGGTACACTCTTGATGGGGAAAAATTTTGGATGTTTTTCCATTCTCCATTATAGCCTATGAGATTCATTAGAATGAATGGGCCCATATGGTAAGGGTTAGGGTTAGGGTTAGAGTTCAGGACACACTTATGTTTAAGTGAATATTGGGGTTGGGTTTAGGGTTGGGTAAGATGTATTTTTAATATCACACTGAATGGTACACTCTTGATGGGGAAAAATTTTGGATGTTTTTCCATTCTCCATTATAGCCTATGAGATTCATTAGAATGAATGGGCCCATATGGTAAGGGTTAGGGTTAGGGTTAGAGTTCAGGACACACTTATGTTTAAGTGAATATTGGGGTTGGGTTTAGGGTTGGGTAAGATGTATTTTTAATATCACACTGAATGGTACACTCTATATGGGGAAAAATTTTGAATGTTTTTCCATTCTCCATTATAGCCTATGAGATTCATTAGAATGAATGGGCCCATATGGTAAGGGTTAGGGTTAGGGTTAGAGTTCAGGACACACTTATGTGAATATTGGGGTTGGGTTTAGGGTTGGGTAGGATGTATTTTTAATATCAAACTGAATGGTACACTCTTGATGGGGAAAAATTTTGGATGTTTTTCTATTCTCCATTATAGCCTATGAGATTCATTAGAATGAATGGGCCCATATGGTAAGGGTTAGGGTTAGAGTTCAGGAAACACTCATGTTCGGGTGAATATTGTGCTTTGGTTTAGGGCTGGGTAAGATGTATTTTTAATATCACACTGAATGCTACACTATTGATGGCGAAAAATTTTGGATGTTTTTCCATTCTCCATTATAGCCTATGAGATTCATTAGAATGAATGGGCCCATATGGTAAGGGTTAGGGTTAGGGTTAGAGTTCAGGACACACTTATGTTCGGGTGAATATTGGGCTTTGGTTTAGGGTTGGGTAAGATGTATTTTTAATATCACACTGAATGGTACACTCTTGATGGGGAAAAATTTTGGATGTTTTTCCATTCTCCATTATAGCCTATGAGATTCATTAGAATGAATGGGCCCATATGGTAAGGGTTAGGGTTAGGGTTAGAGTTCAGGACACACTTATGTTTAAGTGAATATTGGGGTTGGGTTTAGGGTTGGGTAAGATGTATTTTTAATATCACACTGAATGGTACACTCTTGATGGGGAAAAATTTTGGATGTTTTTCCATTCTCCATTATAGCCTATGAGATTCATTAGAATGAATGGGCCCATATGGTAAGGGTTAGGGTTAGGGTTAGAGTTCAGGACACACTTATGTTTAAGTGAATATTGGGGTTGGGTTTAGGGTTGGGTAAGATGTATTTTTAATATCACACTGAATGGTACACTCTTGATGGGGAAAAATTTTGAATGTTTTTCCATTCTCCATTATAGCCTATGAGATTCATTAGAATGAATGGGCCCATATGGTAAGGGTTAGGGTTAGGGTTAGAGTTCAGGACACACTTATGTGAATATTGGGGTTGGGTTTAGGGTTGGGTAGGATGTATTTTTAATATCAAACTGAATGGTACACTCTTGATGGGGAAAAATTTTGGATGTTTTTCTATTCTCCATTATAGCCTATGAGATTCATTAGAATGAATGGGCCCATATGGTAAGGGTTAGGGTTAGAGTTCAGGAAACACTCATGTTCGGGTGAATATTGTGCTTTGGTTTAGGGCTGGGTAAGATGTATTTTTAATATCACACTGAATGCTACACTATTGATGGCGAAAAATTTTGGATGTTTTTCCATTCTCCATTATAGCCTATGAGATTCATTAGAATGAATGGGCCCATATGGTAAGGGTTAGGGTTAGGGTTAGAGTTCAGGACACACTTATGTTCGGGTGAATATTGGGCTTTGGTTTAGGGTTGGGTAAGATGTATTTTTAATATCACACTGAATGGTACACTCTTGATGGGGAAAAATTTTGGATGTTTTTCCATTCTCCATTATAGCCTATGAGATTCATTAGAATGAATGGGCCCATATGGTAAGGGTTAGGGTTAGGGTTAGAGTTCAGGACACACTTATGTTTAAGTGAATATTTGGGTTGGGTTTAGGGTTGGGTAAGATGTATTTTTAATATCACACTGAATGGTACACTCTTGATGGGGAAAAATTTTGAATGTTTTTCCATTCTCCATTATAGCCTATGAGATTCATTAGAATGAATGGGCCCATATGGTAAGGGTTAGGGTTAGGGTTAGAGTTCAGGACACACTCATGTTCGGGTGAATATTGGGCTTTGGTTTAGGGTTGGGTAAGATGTATTTTTAATATCACACTGAAAGCTACACTATTGATGGTGAAAAATTTTGGATGTTTTTCCATTCTCCATTATAGCCTATGAGATTCATTAGAATGAATGGGCCCATATGGTAAGGGTTAGGGTTAGGGTTAGAGTTCAGGACACACTTATGTGAATATTGGGGTTGGGTTTAGGGTTGGGTAGGATGTATTTTTAATATCAAACTGAATGGTAGACTCTTGATGGGGAAAAATTTTGGATGTTTTTCCATTCTCCATTATAGCCTATGAGATTCATTAGAATGAATGGGCCCGTATGGTAAGGGTTAGGGTTAGGGTTAGAGTTCAGGACACACTTATGTTCGGGTGAATATTGGGGTTTGGTTTAGGGTTGGGTAAGATGTATTTTTAATATCACACTGAATGCTACACTCTTGATGGCGAAAAATTTTGGATGTTTTTCCATTCTCCATTATAGCCTATGAGATTCATTAGAATGAATGGGCCCATATGGTAAGGGTTAGGGTTAGGGTTAGAGTTCAGGACACACTTATGTTTAAGTGAATATTGGGGTTGGGTTTAGGGTTGGGTAAGATGTATTTTTAATATCACACTGAATGGTACACTCTTGATGGCGAAAAATTTTGGATGTTTTTCCATTCTCCAT
This sequence comes from Heteronotia binoei, assembly GCF_032191835.1. Taxonomy (NCBI): domain Eukaryota; kingdom Metazoa; phylum Chordata; class Lepidosauria; order Squamata; family Gekkonidae; genus Heteronotia; species Heteronotia binoei. The sequence continues at coordinate 60,709 of NW_026800157.1, forward strand.
TATAGCCTATGAGATTCATTAGAATGAATGGGCCCATATGGTAAGGGTTAGGGTTAGAGTTCAGGACACACTTATGTTTAAGTGAATACTGGGGTTGGGTTTAGGGTTCTGTAAGATGTATTTTTAATATCACACTGAATGGTACACTCTTGATGGGGAAAAATTTTGGATGTTTTTCCATTCTCCATTATAGCCTATGAGATTCATTAGAATGAATGGGCCCATATGGTAAGGGTTAGGGTTAGGGTTAGAGTTCAGGACACACTTATGTTCGGGTGAACATTGGGCTTTGGTTTAGGGTTGGGTAAGATGTATTTTTAATATCACACTGAATGCTACACTCTTGATGGTGAAAAATTTTGGATGTTTTTCCATTCTCCATTATAGCCTATGAGATTCATTTGAATGAATGGGCCCATATGGTAAGGGTTAGGGTTAGGGTTAGAGTTCAGGACACACTTATGTTCGGGTGAATATTGGGCTTTGGTTTAGGGTTGGGTAAGATGTATTTTTAATATCACACTGAATGCTACACTCTTGATGGGGAAAAATTTTGGATGTTTTTCCATTCTCCATTATAGCCTATGAGATTCATTAGAATGAATGGGCCCATATGGTTAGGGTTAGGGTTAGGGTTCAGGACACACTTATGTTTGGGTGAATATTGGGGTTGGGTTTAGGGTTGGGTAAGATGTATTTTTAATATCACACTGAATGGTACACTCTTGATGGGGAAACATTTTGGATGTTTTTCTATTCTCCATTATAGCCTATGAGATTCATTAGAATGAATGGGCCCATATGGTAAGGGTTAGGGTTAGAGTTCAGGACACACTCATGTTCGGGTGAATATTGTGCTTTGGTTTAGGGCTGGGTAAGATGTATTTTTAATATCACACTGAATGCTACACTATTGATGGCGAAAAATTTTGGATGTTTTTCCATTCTCCATTATAGCCTATGAGATTCATTAGAATGAATGGGCCCATATGGTAAGGGTTAGGGTTAGGGTTAGAGTTCAGGACACACTTATGTTCGGGTGAATATTGGGGTTTGGTTTAGGGTTGGGTAAGATGTATTTTTAATATCACACTGAATGGTACACTCTTGATGGGGAAAAATTTTGGATGTTTTTCCATTCTCCATTATAGCCTATGAGATTCATTAGAATGAATGGGCCCATATGGTAAGGGTTAGGTTTAGGGTTAGAGTTCAGGACACACTCATGTTCGGGTGAATATTGGGCTTTGGTTTAGGGTTGGGTAAGATGTATTTTTAATATCACACTGAAAGCTACACTATTGATGGTGAAAAATTTTGGATGTTTTTCCATTCTCCATTATAGCCTATGAGATTCATTAGAATGAATGGGCCCATATGGTAAGGGTTAGGGTTAGGGTTAGAGTTCAGGACACACTTATGTGAATATTGGGGTTGGGTTTAGGGTTGGGTAGGATGTATTTTTAATATCAAACTGAATGGTACACTCTTGATGGGGAAAAATTTTGGATGTTTTTCCATTCTCCATTATAGCCTATGAGATTCATTAGAATGAATGGGCCCATATGGTAAGGGTTAGGGTTAGGGTTAGAGTTCAGGACACACTTATGTTCGGGTGAATATTGGGGTTTGGTTTAGGGTTGGGTAAGATGTATTTTTAATATCACACTGAATGCTACACTCTTGATGGCGAAAAATTTTGGATGTTTTTCCATTCTCCATTATAGCCTATGAGATTCATTAGAATGAATGGGCCCATATGGTAAGGGTTAGGGTTAGGGTTAGAGTTCAGGACACACTTATGTTTAAGTGAATATTGGGGTTGGGTTTAGGGTTGGGTAAGATGTATTTTTAATATCACACTGAATGGTACACTCTTGATCGGGAAAAATTTTGAATGTTTTTCTATTCTCCATTATAGCCTATGAGATTCATTAGAATGAATGGGCCCGTATGGTAAGGGTTAGGGTTAGGGTTAGAGTTCAGGACACACTTATGTTTAAGTGAATATTGGGGTTGGGTTTAGGGTTGGGTAAGATGTATTTTTAATATCACACTGAATGGTACACTCTTGATGGGGAAAAATTTTGGATGTTTTTCCATTCTCCATTATAGCCTATGAGATTCATTAGAATGAATGGGCCCATATGGTTAGGGTTAGGGTTAGGGTTCACGACACACTTATGTTTGGGTGAATATTGGGGTTGGGTTTAGGGTTGGGTAAGATGTATTTTTAATATCACACTGAATGGTACACTCTTGATGGGGAAACATTTTGGATGTTTTTCTATTCTCCATTATAGCCTATGAGATTCATAAGAATGAATGGGCCCATATGGTAAGGGTTAGGGTTAGGGTTAGAGTTCAGGACACACTCATGTTCGGGTGAATATTGTGCTTTGGTTTAGGGCTGGGTAGGATGTATTTTTAATATCACACTGAATGCTACAGTATTGATGGCGAAAAATTTTGGATGTTTTTCCATTCTCCATTATAGCCTATGAGATTCATTAGAATGAATGGGCCCATATGGTAAGGGTTAGGGTTAGGGTTAGAGTTCAGGACACACTTATGTTCGGGTGAATATTGGGCTTTGGTTTAGGGTTGGGTAAGATGTATTTTTAATATCACACTGAATGCTACACTCTTGATGGGGAAAAATTTTGGATGTTTTTCCATTCTCCATTATAGCCTATGAGATTCATTAGAATGAATGGGCCCATATGGTAAGGGTTAGGGTTAGGGTTAGAGTTCAGGACACACTTATGTTCGGGTGAATATTGGGCTTTGGTTTAGGGTTGGGTAAGATGTATTTTTAATATCACACTGAATGCTACACTCTTGATGGGGAAAAATTTTGGATGTTTTTCCATTCTCCATTATAGCCTATGAGATTCATTAGAATGAATGGGCCCATATGGTAAGGGTTAGGGTTAGGGTTAGAGTTCAGGACACACTTATGTGAATATTGGGGTTGGGTTTAGGGTTGGGTAGGATGTATTTTTAATATCAAACTGAATGGTACACTCTTGATGGGGAAAAATTTTGGATGTTTTTCCATTCTCCATTATAGCCTATGAGATTCATTAGAATGAATGGGCCCATATGGTAAGGGTTAGGGTTAGGGTTAGAGTTCAGGACACACTTAAGTTTAAGTGAATATTGGGGTTGGGTTTAGGGTTGGGTAAGATGTATTTTTAATATCACACTGAATGGTACACTCTTGATCGGGAAAATTTTTGAATGTTTTTCTATTCTCCATTATAGCCTATGAGATTCATTTGAATGAATGGGCGCATATGGTAAGGGTTAGGGTTAGGGTTAGAGTTCAGGACACACTTATGTTTGGGTGAATATTGGGGTTGGGTTTAGGGTTGGGTAAGATGTATTTTTAATATCACACTGAATGGTACACTCTTGATGGCGAAAAATTTTGGATGTTTTTCCATTCTCCATTATAGCCTATGAGATTCATTAGAATGAATGGGCCCGTATGGTAAGGGTTAGGGTTAGGGTTAGAGTTCAGGACACACTTATGTTTAAGTGAATATTGGGGTTGGGTTTAGGGTTGGGTAAGATGTATTTTTAATATCACACTGAATGGTACACTCTTGATGGGGAAAAATTTTGGATGTTTTTCCATTCTCCATTATAGGCTATGAGATTCATTAGAATGAATGGGCCCGTATGGTAAGGGTTAGGGTTAGAGTTCACGACACGCTTATGTTTGGGTGAATATTGGGGTTGGGTTTAGGGTTGGGTAAGATGTATTTTTAATATCACACTGAATGGTACACTCTTGATGGCGAAAAATTTTGGATGTTTTTCCATTCTCCATTATAGCCTATGAGATTCATTAGAATGAATGGGCCCATATGGTAAGGGTTAGGGTTAGGGTTAGAGTTCAGGACACACTCATGTTCGGGTGAATATTGTGCTTTGGTTTAGGGCTGGGTAAGATGTATTTTTAATATCACACTGAATGCTACACTATTGATGGCGAAAAATTTTGGATGTTTTTCCATTCTCCATTATAGCCTATGAGATTCATTAGAATGAATGGGCCCATATGGTAAGGGTTAGGGTTAGGGTTAGAGTTCAGGACACACTTATGTTTAAGTGAATATTGGGGTTGGGTTTAGGGTTGGGTAAGATGTATTTTTAATATCACACTGAATGGTACACTCTTGATGGGGAAAAATTTTGAATGTTTTTCCATTCTCCATTATAGCCTATGAGATTCATTAGAATGAATGGGCCCATATGGTAAGGGTTAGGGTTAGGGTTAGAGTTCAGGACACACTTATGTGAATATTGGGGTTGGGTTTAGGGTTGGGTAGGATGTATTTTTAATATCAAACTGAATGGTACACTCTTGATGGGGAAAAATTTTGGATGTTTTTCCATTCTCCATTATAGCCTATGAGATTCATTAGAATGAATGGGCCCATATGGTAAGGGTTAGGGTTAGGGTTAGAGTTCAGGACACACTTAAGTTTAAGTGAATATTGGGGTTGGGTTTAGGGTTGGGTAAGATGTATTTTTAATATCACACTGAATGGTACACTCTTGATCGGGAAAAATTTTGAATGTTTTTCTATTCTCCATTATAGCCTATGAGATTCATTTGAATGAATGGGCGCATATGGTAAGGGTTAGGGTTAGGGTTAGAGTTCAGGACACACTTATGTTTGGGTGAATATTGGGGTTGGGTTTAGGGTTGGGTAAGATGTATTTTTAATATCACACTGAATGGTACACTCTTGATGGCGAAAAATTTTGGATGTTTTTCCATTCTCCATTATAGCCTATGAGATTCATTAGAATGAATGGGCCCGTATGGTAAGGGTTAGGGTTAGAGTTCAGGACACACTTATGTTTAAGTGAATATTGGGGTTGGGTTTAGGGTTGGGTAAGATGTATTTTTAATATCACACTGAATGGTACACTCTTGATGGGGAAAAATTTTGGATGTTTTTCCATTCTCCATTATAGCCTATGAGATTCATTAGAATGAATGGGCCCATATGGTTAGGGTTAGGGTTAGGGTTCAGGACACACTTATGTTTGGGTGAATATTGGGGTTGGGTTTAGGGTTGGGTAAGATGTATTTTTAATATCACACTGAATGGTACACTCTTGATGGGGAAACATTTTGGATGTTTTTCTATTCTCCATTATAGACTATGAGATTCATTAGAATGAATGGGCCCATATGGTAAGGGTTAGGGTTAGGGTTAGAGTTCAGGACACACTTATGTTTAAGTGAATATTGGGGTTGGGTTTAGGGTTGGGTAAGATGTATTTTTAATATCACACTGAATGCTACACTCTTGATGGGGAAAAATTTTGGATGTTTTTCCATTCTCCATTATAGCCTATGAGATTCATTAGAATGAATGGGCCCATATGGTTAGGGTTAGGGTTAGGGTTCAGGACACACTTATGTTTGGGTGAATATTGGGGTTGGGTTTAGGGTTGGGTAAGATGTATTTTTAATATCACACTGAATGGTACACTCTTGATGGGGAAACATTTTGGATGTTTTTCTATTCTCCATTATAGACTATGAGATTCATTAGAATGAATGGGCCCATATGGTAAGGGTTAGGGTTAGGGTTAGAGTTCAGGACACACTCATGTTCGGGTGAATATTGTGCTTTGGTTTAGGGCTGGGTAAGATGTATTTTTAATATCACACTGAATGCTACACTATTGATGGCGAAAAATTTTGGATGTTTTTCCATTCTCCATTATAGCCTATGAGATTCATTAGAATGAATGGGCCCATATGGTACGGGTTAGGGTTAGGGTTAGAGTTCAGGACACACTTATGTTCGGGTGAATATTGGGCTTTGGTTTAGGCTTGGGTAAGATGTATTTTTAATATCACACTGAATGGTACACTCTTGATGGGGAAAAATTTTGAATGTTTTTCCATTCTCCATTATAGCCTATGAGATTCATTAGAATGAATGGGCCCATATGGTAAGGGTTAGGGTTAGGGTTAGAGTTCAGGACACACTCATGTTCGGGTGAATATTGGGCTTTGGTTTAGGGTTGGGTAAGATGTATTTTTAATATCACACTGAAAGCTACACTATTGATGGTGAAAAATTTTGGATGTTTTTCCATTCTCCATTATAGCCTATGAGATTCATTAGAATGAATGGGCCCATATGGTAAGGGTTAGGGTTAGGGTTAGAGTTCAGGACACACTTATGTGAATATTGGGGTTGGGTTTAGGGTTGGGTAGGATGTATTTTTAATATCAAACTGAATGGTAGACTCTTGATGGGGAAAAATTTTGGATGTTTTTCCATTCTCCATTATAGCCTATGAGATTCATTAGAATGAATGGGCCCGTATGGTAAGGGTTAGGGTTAGGGTTAGAGTTCAGGACACACTTCTGTTCGGGTGAATATTGGGGTTTGGTTTAGGGTTGGGTAAGATGTATTTTTAATATCACACTGAATGCTACACTCTTGATGGCGAAAAATTTTGGATGTTTTTCCATTCTCCATTATAGCCTATGAGATTCATTAGAATGAATGGGCCCATATGGTAAGGGTTAGGGTTAGGGTTAGAGTTCAGGACACACTTATGTGAATATTGGGGTTGGGTTTAGGGTTGGGTAGGATGTATTTTTAATATCAAACTGAATGGTACACTCTTGATGGGGAAAAATTTTGGATGTTTTTCCATTCTCCATTATAGCCTATGAGATTCATTAGAATGAATGGGCCCATATGGTAAGGGTTAGGGTTAGGGTTAGAGTTCAGGACACACTTATGTTCGGGTGAATATTGGGGTTTGGTTTAGGGTTGGGTAAGATGTATTTTTAATATCACACTGAATGCTACACTCTTGATGGCGAAAAATTTTGGATGTTTTTCCATTCTCCATTATAGCCTATGAGATTCATTAGAATGAATGGGCCCATATGGTAAGGGTTAGGGTTAGGGTTAGAGTTCAGGACACACTTATGTTTAAGTGAATATTGGTGTTGGGTTTAGGGTTGGGTAAGATGTATTTTTAATATCAAACTGAATGGTACACTCTTGATGGGGAAAAATTTTGGATGTTTTTCCATTCTCCATTATAGCCTATGAGATTCATTAGAATGAATGGGCCCATATGGTAAGGGTTAGGGTTAGGGTTAGAGTTCAGGACACACTTATGTTCGGGTGAATATTGGGGTTTGGTTTAGGGTTGGGTAAGATGTATTTTTAATATCACACTGAATGCTACACTCTTGATGGCGAAAAATTTTGGATGTTTTTCCATTCTCCATTATAGCCTATGAGATTCATTAGAATGAATGGGCCCATATGGTAAGGGTTAGGGTTAGGGTTAGAGTTCAGGACACACTTATGTTTAAGTGAATATTGGGGTTGGGTTTAGGGTTGGGTAAGATGTATTTTTAATATCACACTGAATGGTACACTCTTGATCGGGAAAAATGTTGGATGTTTTTCCATTCTCCATTATAGCCTATGAGATTCATTAGAATAAATGGGCCCGTATGGTAAGGGTTAGGGTTAGGGTTAGAGTTCAGGACACACTTATGTTTAAGTGAATATTGGGGTTTGGTTTAGGGTTGGGTAAGATGTATTTTTAATATCACACTGAATGGTACACTCTTGATGGGGAAAAATTTTGGATGTTTTTCCATTCTCCATTATAGCCTATGAGATTCATTAGAATGAATGGGCCCATATGGTTAGGGTTAGGGTTAGGGTTCACGACACACTTATGTTTGGGTGAATATTGGGGTTGGGTTTAGGGTTGGGTAAGATGTATTTTTAATATCACACTGAATGGTACACTCTTGATGGGGAAACATTTTGGATGTTTTTCTATTCTCCATTATAGCCTATGAGATTCATAAGAATGAATGGGCCCATATGGTAAGGGTTAGGGTTAGGGTTAGAGTTCAGGACACACTCATGTTCGGGTGAATATTGTGCTTTGGTTTAGGGCTGGGTAAGATGTATTTTTAATATCACACTGAATGCTACACTATTGATGGCGAAAAATTTTGGATGTTTTTCCATTCTCCATTATAGCCTATGAGATTCATTAGAATGAATGGGCCCATATGGTAAGGGTTAGGGTTAGGGTTAGAGTTCAGGACACACTTATGTTCGGGTGAATATTGGGCTTTTGTTTAGGGTTGGGTAAGATGTATTTTTAATATCACACTGAATGGTACACTCTTGATGGGGAAAAATTTTGGATGTTTTTCCATTCTCCATTATAGCCTATGAGATTCATTAGAATGAATGGGCCCATATGGTAAGGGTTAGGGTTAGGGTTAGAGTTCAGGACACACTTATGTTTAAGTGAATATTGGGGTTGCGTTTAGGGTTGGGTAAGATGTATTTTTAATATCACACTGAATGGTACACTCTTGATGGGGAAAAATTTTGAATGTTTTTCCATTCTCCATTATAGCCTATGAGATTCATTAGAATGAATGGGCCCATATGGTAAGGGTTAGGGTTAGGGTTAGAGTTCAGGACACACTTATGTGAATATTGGGGTTGGGTTTAGGGTTGGGTAGGATGTATTTTTAATATCAAACTGAATGGTACACTCTTGATGGGGAAAAATTTTGGATGTTTTTCCATTCTCCATTATAGCCTATGAGATTCATTAGAATGAATGGGCCCATATGGTAAGGGTTAGGGTTAGGGTTAGAGTTCAGGACACACTTAAGTTTAAGTGAATATTGGGGTTGGGTTTAGGGTTGGGTAAGATGTATTTTTAATATCACACTGAATGGTACACTCTTGATCGGGAAAAATTTTGAATGTTTTTCTATTCTCCATTATAGCCTATGAGATTCATTTGAATGAATGGGCGCATATGGTAAGGGTTAGGGTTAGGGTTAGAGTTCAGGACACACTTATGTTTGGGTGAATATTGGGGTTGGGTTTAGGGTTGGGTAAGATGTATTTTTAATATCACACTGAATGGTACACTCTTGATGGCGAAAAATTTTGGATGTTTTTCCATTCTCCATTATAGCCTATGAGATTCATTAAGAACATAAGAACATAAGAACATAAGAGAAGCCATGTTGGATCAGGCCAACGGCCCATCAAGTCCAACACTCTGTGTCACACAGTGGCAAAAAATGTTATATACACACATACACTGTGGCTAATAGCCACTGGTGGACCTGTGCTCCATACACTGTGGCTAATAGCCACTGATGGACCTGTGCTCCATATTTTTATCTAAACCCCTCTTGAAGAATGAATTAGAATGAATGGGCCCGTATGGTAAGGGTTAGGGTTAGAGTTCAGGACACACTTATGTTTAAGTGAATATTGGGGTTGGGTTTAGGGTTGGGTAAGATGTATTTTTAATATCACACTGAATGGTACACTCTTGATGGGGAAAAATTTTGGATGTTTTTCCATTCTCCATTATAGCCTATGAGATTCATTAGAATGAATGGGCCCATATGGTTAGGGTTAGGGTTAGGGTTCAGGACACACTTATGTTTGGGTGAATATTGGGGTTGGGTTTAGGGTTGGGTAAGATGTATTTTTAATATCACACTGAATGGTACACTCTTGATGGGGAAACATTTTGGATGTTTTTCTATTCTCCATTATAGACTATGAGATTCATTAGAATGAATGGGCCCGTATGGTAAGGGTTAGGGTTAGAGTTCACGACACGCTTATGTTTGGGTGAATATTGGGGTTGGGTTTAGGGTTGGGTAAGATGTATTTTTAATATCACACTGAATGGTACACTCTTGATGGCGAAGAATTTTGGATGTTTTTCCATTCTCCATTATAGCCTATGAGATTCATTAGAATGAATGGGCCCATATGGTAAGGGTTAGGGTTAGGGTTAGAGTTCAGGACACACTTATGTTTAAGTGAATATTGGGGTTGGGTTTAGGGTTGGGTAAGATGTATTTTTAATATCACACTGAATGGTACACTCTTGATGGGGAAAAATTTTGAATGTTTTTCCATTCTCCATTATAGCCTATGAGATTCATTAGAATGAATGGGCCCATATGGTAAGGGTTAGGGTTAGGGTTAGAGTTCAGGACACACTCATGTTCGGGTGAATATTGGGCTTTGGTTTAGGGTTGGGTAAGATGTATTTTTAATATCACACTGAAAGCTACACTATTGATGGTGAAAAATTTTGGATGTTTTTCCATTCTCCATTATAGCCTATGAGATTCATTAGAATGAATGGGCCCATATGGTAAGGGTTAGGGTTAGGGTTAGAGTTCAGGACACACTTATGTGAATATTGGGGTTGGGTTTAGGGTTGGGTAGGATGTATTTTTAATATCAAACTGAATGGTAGACTCTTGATGGGGAAAAATTTTGGATGTTTTTCCATTCTCCATTATAGCCTATGAGATTCATTAGAATGAATGGGCCCATATGGTAAGGGTTAGGGTTAGGGTTAGAGTTCAGGACACACTTCTGTTCGGGTGAATATTGGGGTTTGGTTTAGGGTTGGGTAAGATGTATTTTTAATATCACACTGAATGCTACACTCTTGATGGCGAAAAATTTTGGATGTTTTTCCATTCTCCATTATAGCCTATGAGATTCATTAGAATGAATGGGCCCATATGGTAAGGGTTAGGGTTAGGGTTAGAGTTCAGGACACACTTATGTTTAAGTGAATATTGGGGTTGGGTTTAGGGTTGGGTAAGATGTATTTTTAATATCACACTGAATGGTACACTCTTGATGGGGAAAAATTTTGAATGTTTTTCCATTCTCCATTATAGCCTATGAGATTCATTAGAATGAATGGGCCCATATGGTAAGGGTTAGGGTTAGGGTTAGAGTTCAGGACACACTCATGTTCGGGTGAATATTGGGCTTTGGTTTAGGGTTGGGTAAGATGTATTTTTAATATCACACTGAAAGCTACACTATTGATGGTGAAAAATTTTGGATGTTTTTCCATTCTCCATTATAGCCTATGAGATTCATTAGAATGAATGGGCCCATATGGTAAGGGTTAGGGTTAGGGTTAGAGTTCAGGACACACTTATGTGAATATTGGGGTTGGGTTTAGGGTTGGGTAGGATGTATTTTTAATATCAAACTGAATGGTAGACTCTTGATGGGGAAAAATTTTGGATGTTTTTCCATTCTCCATTATAGCCTATGAGATTCATTAGAATGAATGGGCCCGTATGGTAAGGGTTAGGGTTAGGGTTAGAGTTCAGGACACACTTCTGTTCGGGTGAATATTGGGGTTTGGTTTAGGGTTGGGTAAGATGTATTTTTAATATCACACTGAATGCTACACTCTTGATGGCGAAAAATTTTGGATGTTTTTCCATTCTCCATTATAGCCTATGAGATTCATTAGAATGAATGGGCCCATATGGTAAGGGTTAGGGTTAGGGTTAGAGTTCAGGACACACTTATGTTTAAGTGAATATTGGGGTTGGGTTTAGGGTTGGGTAAGATGTATTTTTAATATCACACTGAATGGTACACTCTTGATGGGGAAAAATTTTGGATGTTTTTCCATTCTCCATTATAGCCTATGAGATTCATTAGAATGAATGGGCCCATATGGTAAGGGTTAGGGTTAGAGTTCAGGACACACTTATGTTTAAGTGAATACTGGGGTTGGGTTTAGGGTTCTGTAAGATGTATTTTTAATATCACACTGAATGGTACACTCTTGATGGGGAAAAATTTTGGATGTTTTTCCATTCTCCATTATAGCCTATGAGATTCATTAGAATGAATGGGCCCATATGGTAAGGGTTAGGGTTAGGGTTAGAGTTCAGGACACACTTATGTTCGGGTGAACATTGGGCTTTGGTTTAGGGTTGGGTAAGATGTATTTTTAATATCACACTGAATGCTACACTCTTGATGGTGAAAAATTTTGGATGTTTTTCCATTCTCCATTATAGCCTATGAGATTCATTAGAATGAATGGGCCCGTATGGTAAGGGTTAGGGTTAGGGTTAGAGTTCAGGACACACTTATGTTTAAGTGAATATTGGGGTTTGGTTTAGGGTTGGGTAAGATGTATTTTTAATATCACACTGAATGGTACACTCTTGATGGGGAAAAATTTTGGATGTTTTTCCATTCTCCATTATAGCCTATGAGATTCATTAGAATGAATGGGCCCATATGGTTAGGGTTAGGGTTAGGGTTCACGACACACTTATGTTTGGGTGAATATTGGGGTTGGGTTTAGGGTTGGGTAAGATGTATTTTTAATATCACACTGAATGGTACACTCTTGATGGGGAAACATTTTGGATGTTTTTCTATTCTCTATTATAGCCTATGAGATTCATAAGAATGAATGGGCCCATATGGTAAGGGTTAGGGTTAGGGTTAGAGTTCAGGACACACTCATGTTCGGGTGAATATTGTGCTTTGGTTTAGGGCTGGGTAAGATGTATTTTTAATATCACACTGAATGCTACACTATTGATGGCGAAAAATTTTGGATGTTTTTCCATTCTCCATTATAGCCTATGAGATTCATTAGAATGAATGGGCCCATATGGTAAGGGTTAGGGTTAGGGTTAGAGTTCAGGACACACTTATGTTCGGGTGAATATTGGGCTTTGGTTTAGGGTTGGGTAAGATGTATTTTTAATATCACACTGAATGGTACACTCTTGATGGGGAAAAATTTTGGATGTTTTTCCATTCTCCATTATAGCCTATGAGATTCATTAGAATGAATGGGCCCATATGGTAAGGGTTAGGGTTAGGGTTAGAGTTCAGGACACACTTATGTTTAAGTGAATATTGGGGTTGCGTTTAGGGTTGGGTAAGATGTATTTTTAATATCACACTGAATGGTACACTCTTGATGGGGAAAAATTTTGAATGTTTTTCCATTCTCCATTATAGCCTATGAGATTCATTAGAATGAATGGGCCCATATGGTAAGGGTTAGGGTTAGGGTTAGAGTTCAGGACACACTTATGTGAATATTGGGGTTGGGTTTAGGGTTGGGTAGGATGTATTTTTAATATCAAACTGAATGGTACACTCTTGATGGGGAAAAATTTTGGATGTTTTTCCATTCTCCATTATAGCCTATGAGATTCATTAGAATGAATGGGCCCATATGGTAAGGGTTAGGGTTAGGGTTAGAGTTCAGGACACACTTAAGTTTAAGTGAATATTGGGGTTGGGTTTAGGGTTGGGTAAGATGTATTTTTAATATCACACTGAATGGTACACTCTTGATCGGGAAAAATTTTGAATGTTTTTCTATTCTCCATTATAGCCTATGAGATTCATTTGAATGAATGGGCGCATATGGTAAGGTTTAGGGTTAGGGTTAGAGTTCAGGACACACTTATGTTTGGGTGAATATTGGGGTTGGGTTTAGGGTTGGGTAAGATGTATTTTTAATATCACACTGAATGGTACACTCTTGATGGCGAAAAATTTTGGATGTTTTTCCATTCTCCATTATAGCCTATGAGATTCATTAAGAACATAAGAACATAAGAACATAAGAGAAGCCATGTTGGATCAGGCCAACGGCCCATCAAGTCCAACACTCTGTGTCACACAGTGGCAAAAAATGTTATATACACACATACACTGTGGCTAATAGCCACTGGTGGACCTGTGCTCCATACACTGTGGCTAATAGCCACTGATGGACCTGTGCTCCATATTTTTATCTAAACCCCTCTTGAAGAATGAATTAGAATGAATGGGCCCGTATGGTAAGGGTTAGGGTTAGAGTTCAGGACACACTTATGTTTAAGTGAATATTGGGGTTGGGTTTAGGGTTGGGTAAGATGTATTTTTAATATCACACTGAATGGTACACTCTTGATGGGGAAAAATTTTGGATGTTTTTCCATTCTCCATTATAGCCTATGAGATTCATTAGAATGAATGGGCCCATATGGTTAGGGTTAGGGTTAGGGTTCAGGACACACTTATGTTTGGGTGAATATTGGGGTTGGGTTTAGGGTTGGGTAAGATGTATTTTTAATATCACACTGAATGGTACACTCTTGATGGGGAAACATTTTGGATGTTTTTCTATTCTCCATTATAGACTATGAGATTCATTAGAATGAATGGGCCCATATGGTAAGGGTTAGGGTTAGGGTTAGAGTTCAGGACACACTTATGTTTAAGTGAATATTGGGGTTGGGTTTAGGGTTGGGTAAGATGTATTTTTAATATCACACTGAATGGTACACTCTTGATGGGGAAAAATTTTGGATGTTTTTCCATTCTCCATTATAGGCTATGAGATTCATTAGAATGAATGGGCCCGTATGGTAAGGGTTAGGGTTAGAGTTCACGACACGCTTATGTTTGGGTGAATATTGGGGTTGGGTTTAGGGTTGGGTAAGATGTATTTTTAATATCACACTGAATGGTACACTCTTGATGGCGAAGAATTTTGGATGTTTTTCCATTCTCCATTATAGCGTATGAGATTCATTAGAATGAATGGGCCCATATGGTAAGGGTTAGGGTTAGGGTTAGAGTTCAGGACACACTTATGTTTAAGTGAATATTGGGGTTGGGTTTAGGGTTGGGTAAGATGTATTTTTAATATCACACTGAATGGTACACTCTTGATGGGGAAAAATTTTGAATGTTTTTCCATTCTCCATTATAGCCTATGAGATTCATTAGAATGAATGGGCCCATATGGTAAGGGTTAGGGTTAGGGTTAGAGTTCAGGACACACTCATGTTCGGGTGAATATTGGGCTTTGGTTTAGGGTTGGGTAAGATGTATTTTTAATATCACACTGAAAGCTACACTATTGATGGTGAAAAATTTTGGATGTTTTTCCATTCTCCATTATAGCCTATGAGATTCATTAGAATGAATGGGCCCATATGGTAAGGGTTAGGGTTAGGGTTAGAGTTCAGGACACACTTATGTGAATATTGGGGTTGGGTTTAGGGTTGGGTAGGATGTATTTTTAATATCAAACTGAATGGTAGACTCTTGATGGGGAAAAATTTTGGATGTTTTTCCATTCTCCATTATAGCCTATGAGATTCATTAGAATGAATGGGCCCGTATGGTAAGGGTTAGGGTTAGGGTTAGAGTTCAGGACACACTTATGTTTAAGTGAATATTGGGGTTGGGTTTAGGGTTGGGTAAGATGTATTTTTAATATCACACTGAATGGTACACTCTTGATGGCGAAAAATTTTGGATGTTTTTCCATTCTCCATTATAGCCTATGAGATTCATTAGAATGAATGGGCCCATATGGTAAGGGTTAGGGTTAGGGTTAGAGTTCAGGACACACTTATGTTCGGGTGAACATTGGGCTTTGGTTTAGGGTTGGGTAAGATGTATTTTTAATATCACACTGAATGCTACACTCTTGATGGTGAAAAATTTTGGATGTTTTTCCATTCTCCATTATAGCCTATGAGATTCATTAGAATGAATGGGCCCATATGGTAAGGGTTAGGGTTAGGGTTAGAGTTCAGGACACACTTATGTTTAAGTGAATATTGGGGTTGGGTTTAGGGTTGGGTAAGATGTATTTTTAATATCACACTGAATGCTACACTCTTGATGGGGAAAAATTTTGGATGTTTTTCCATTCTCCATTATAGCCTATGAGATTCATTAGAATGAATGGGCCCATATGGTTAGGGTTAGGGTTAGGGTTCAGGACACACTTATGTTTCGGTGAATATTGGGGTTGGGTTTAGGGTTGGGTAAGATGTATTTTTAATATCACACTGAATGGTACACTCTTGATGGGGAAACATTTTGGATGTTTTTCTATTCTCCATTATAGCCTATGAGATTCATTAGAATGAATGGGCCCATATGGTAAGGGTTAGGGTTAGAGTTCAGGACACACTCATGTTCGGGTGAATATTGTGCTTTGGTTTAGGGCTGGGTAAGATGTATTTTTAATATCACACTGAATGCTACACTATTGATGGCGAAAAATTTTGGATGTTTTTCCATTCTCCATTATAGCCTATGAGATTCATTAGAATGAATGGGCCCATATGGTAAGGGTTAGGGTTAGGGTTAGAGTTCAGGACACACTTATGTGAATATTGGGGTTGGGTTTAGGGTTGGGTAGGATGTATTTTTAATATCAAACTGAATGGTACACTCTTGATGGGGAAAAATTTTGGATGTTTTTCCATTCTCCATTATAGCCTATGAGATTCATTAGAATGAATGGGCCCATATGGTAAGGGTTAGGGTTAGGGTTAGAGTTCAGGACACACTTATGTTCGGGTGAATATTGGGGTTTGGTTTAGGGTTGGGTAAGATGTATTTTTAATATCACACTGAATGCTACACTCTTGATGGCGAAAAATTTTGGATGTTTTTCCATTCTCCATTATAGCCTATGAGATTCATTAGAATGAATGGGCCCATATGGTAAGGGTTAGGGTTAGGGTTAGAGTTCAGGACACACTTATGTTTAAGTGAATATTGGGGTTGGGTTTAGGGTTGGGTAAGATGTATTTTTAATATCAAACTGAATGGTACACTCTTGATGGGGAAAAATTTTGGATGTTTTTCCATTCTCCATTATAGCCTATGAGATTCATTAGAATGAATGGGCCCATATGGTAAGGGTTAGGGTTAGGGTTAGAGTTCAGGACACACTTATGTTCGGGTGAATATTGGGGTTTGGTTTAGGGTTGGGTAAGATGTATTTTTAATATCACACTGAATGCTACACTCCTGATGGCGAAAAATTTTGGATGTTTTTCCATTCTCCATTATAGCCTATGAGATTCATTAGAATGAATGGGCCCATATGGTAAGGGTTAGGGTTAGGGTTAGAGTTCAGGACACACTTATGTGAATATTGGGGTTGGGTTTAGGGTTGGGTAAGATGTATTTTTAATATCACACTGAATGGTACACTCTTGATGGGGAAAAATTTTGGATGTTTTTCCATTCTCCATTATAGCCTATGAGATTCATTAGAATGAATGGGCCCATATGGTTAGGGTTAGGGTTAGGGTTCACGACACACTTATGTTTGGGTGCATATTGGGGTTGGGTTTAGGGTTGGGTAAGATGTATTTTTAATATCACACTGAATGGTACACTCTTGATGGGGAAACATTTTGGATGTTTTTCTATTCTCCATTATAGCCTATGAGATTCATAAGAATGAATGGGCCCATATGGTAAGGGTTAGGGTTAGGGTTAGAGTTCAGGACACACTTATGTTCGGGTGAATATTGGGGTTTGGTTTAGGGTTGGGTAAGATGTATTTTTAATATCACACTGAATGGTACACTCTTGATGGGGAAAAATTTTGGATGTTTTTCCATTCTCCATTATAGCCTATGAGATTCATTAGAATGAATGGGCCCATATGGTAAGGGTTAGGGTTAGGGTTAGAGTTCAGGACACACTCATGTTCGGGTGAATATTGGGCTTTGGTTTAGGGTTGGGTAAGATGTATTTTTAATATCACACTGAAAGCTACACTATTGATGGTGAAAAATTTTGGATGTTTTTCCATTCTCCATTATAGCCTATGAGATTCATTAGAATGAATGGGCCCATATGGTAAGGGTTAGGGTTAGGGTTAGAGTTCAGGACACACTTATGTGAATATTGGGGTTGGGTTTAGGGTTGGGTAGGATGTATTTTTAATATCAAACTGAATGGTACACTCTTGATGGGGAAAAATTTTGGATGTTTTTCCATTCTCCATTATAGCCTATGAGATTCATTAGAATGAATGGGCCCATATGGTAAGGGTTAGGGTTAGGGTTAGAGTTCAGGACACACTTATGTTCGGGTGAATATTGGGGTTTGGTTTAGGGTTGGGTAAGATGTATTTTTAATATCACACTGAATGCTACACTCTTGATGGCGAAAAATTTTGGATGTTTTTCCATTCTCCATTATAGCCTATGAGATTCATTAGAATGAATGGGCCCATATGGTAAGGGTTAGGGTTAGGGTTAGAGTTCAGGACACACTTAAGTTTAAGTGAATATTGGGGTTGGGTTTAGGGTTGGGTAAGATGTATTTTTAATATCACACTGAATGGTACACTCTTGATCGGGAAAAATTTTGAATGTTTTTCTATTCTCCATTATAGCCTATGAGATTCATTTGAATGAATGGGCGCATATGGTAAGGGTTAGGGTTAGGGTTAGAGTTCAGGACACACTTATGTTTGGGTGAATATTGGGGTTGGGTTTAGGGTTGGGTAAGATGTATTTTTAATATCACACTGAATGGTACACTCTTGATGGCGAAAAATTTTGGATGTTTTTCCATTCTCCATTATAGCCTATGAGATTCATTAGAATGAATGGGCCCGTATGGTAAGGGTTAGGGTTAGAGTTCAGGACACACTTATGTTTAAGTGAATATTGGGGTTGGGTTTAGGGTTGGGTAAGATGTATTTTTAATATCACACTGAATGGTACACTCTTGATGGGGAAAAATTTTGGATGTTTTTCCATTCTCCATTATAGCCTATGAGATTCATTAGAATGAATGGGCCCATATGGTTAGGGTTAGGGTTAGGGTTCAGGACACACTTATGTTTGGGTGAATATTGGGGTTGGGTTTAGGGTTGGGTAAGATGTATTTTTAATATCACACTGAATGGTACACTCTTGATGGGGAAACATTTTGGATGTTTTTCTATTCTCCATTATAGACTATGAGATTCATTAGAATGAATGGGCCCATATGGTAAGGGTTAGGGTTAGGGTTAGAGTTCAGGACACACTCATGTTCGGGTGAATATTGTGCTTTGGTTTAGGGCTGGGTAAGATGAATTTTTAATATCACACTGAATGCTACACTATTGATGGCGAAAAATTTTGGATGTTTTTCCATTCTCCATTATAGCCTATGAGATTCATTAGAATGAATGGGCCCATATGGTAAGGGTTAGGGTTAGGGTTAGAGTTCAGGACACACTTATGTTCGGGTGAATATTGGGCTTTGGTTTAGGGTTGGGTAAGATGTATTTTTAATATCACACTGAATGGTACACTCTTGATGGGGAAAAATTTTGGATGTTTTTCCATTCTCCATTATAGCCTATGAGATTCATTAGAATGAATGGGCCCATATGGTAAGGCTTAGGGTTAGGGTTAGAGTTCAGGACACACTTATGTTTAAGTGAATATTGGGGTTGGGTTTAGGGTTGGGTAAGATGTATTTTTAATATCACACTGAATGGTACACTCTTGATGGGGAAAAATTTTGAATGTTTTTCCATTCTCCATTATAGCCTATGAGATTCATTAGAATGAATGGGCCCATATGGTAAGGGTTAGGGTTAGGGTTAGAGTTCAGGACACACTTATGTGAATATTGGGGTTGGGTTTAGGGTTGGGTAGGATGTATTTTTAATATCAAACTGAATGGTAGACTCTTGATGGGGAAAAATTTTGGATGTTTTTCCATTCTCCATTATAGCCTATGAGATTCATTAGAATGAATGGGCCCGTATGGTAAGGGTTAGGGTTAGGGTTAGAGTTCAGGACACACTTATGTTCGGGTGAATATTGGGGTTTGGTTTAGGGTTGGGTAAGATGTATTTTTAATATCACACTGAATGCTACACTCTTGATGGCGAAAAATTTTGGATGTTTTTCCATTCTCCATTATAGCCTATGAGATTCATTAGAATGAATGGGCCCATATGGTAAGGGTTAGGGTTAGGGTTAGAGTTCAGGACACACTTATGTTTAAGTGAATATTGGGGTTGGGTTTAGGGTTGGGTAAGATGTATTTTTAATATCACACTGAATGGTACACTCTTGATGGCGAAAAATTTTGGATGTTTTTCCATTCTCCATTATAGCCTATGAGATTCATTAGAATGAATGGGCCCATATGGTAAGGGTTAGGGTTAGAGTTCAGGACACACTTATGTTTAAGTGAATACTGGGGTTGGGTTTAGGGTTCTGTAAGATGTATTTTTAATATCACACTGAATGGTACACTCTTGATGGGGAAAAATTTTGGATGTTTTTCCATTCTCCATTATAGCCTATGAGATTCATTAGAATGAATGGGCCCATATGGTAAGGGTTAGGGTTAGGGTTAGAGTTCAGGACACACTTATGTTCGGGTGAACATTGGGCTTTGGTTTAGGGTTGGGTAAGATGTATTTTTAATATCACACTGAATGCTACACTCTTGATGGTGAAAAATTTTGGATGTTTTTCCATTCTCCATTATAGCCTATGAGATTCATTTGAATGAATGGGCCCATATGGTAAGGGTTAGGGTTAGGGTTAGAGTTCAGGACACACTTATGTTCGGGTGAATATTGGGCTTTGGTTTAGGGTTGGGTAAGATGTATTTTTAATATCACACTGAATGCTACACTCTTGATGGGGAAAAATTTTGGATGTTTTTCCATTCTCCATTATAGCCTATGAGATTCATTAGAATGAATGGGCCCATATGGTTAGGGTTAGGGTTAGGGTTCAGGACACACTTATGTTTGGGTGAATATTGGGGTTGGGTTTAGGGTTGGGTAAGATGTATTTTTAATATCACACTGAATGGTACACTCTTGATGGGGAAACATTTTGGATGTTTTTCTATTCTCCATTATAGCCTATGAGATTCATGAGAATGAATGGGCCCATATGGTAAGGGTTAGGGTTAGAGTTCAGGACACACTCATGTTCGGGTGAATATTGTGCTTTGGTTTAGGGCTGGGTAAGATGTATTTTTAATATCACACTGAATGCTACACTATTGATGGCGAAAAATTTTGGATGTTTTTCCATTCTCCATTATAGCCTATGAGATTCATTAGAATGAATGGGCCCATATGGTAAGGGTTAGGGTTAGGGTTAGAGTTCAGGACACACTTATGTTCGGGTGAATATTGGGGTTTGGTTTAGGGTTGGGTAAGATGTATTTTTAATATCACACTGAATGGTACACTCTTGATGGGGAAAAATTTTGGATGTTTTTCCATTCTCCATTATAGCCTATGAGATTCATTAGAATGAATGGGCCCATATGGTAAGGGTTAGGGTTAGGGTTAGAGTTCAGGACACACTTATGTGAATATTGGGGTTGGGTTTAGGGTTGGGTAGGATGTATTTTTAATATCAAACTGAATGGTACACTCTTGATGGGGAAAAATTTTGGATGTTTTTCCATTCTCCATTATAGCCTATGAGATTCATTAGAATGAATGGGCCCATATGGTAAGGGTTAGGGTTAGGGTTAGAGTTCAGGACACACTTATGTTCGGGTGAATATTGGGGTTTGGTTTAGGGTTGGGTAAGATGTATTTTTAATATCACACTGAATGCTACACTCTTGATGGCGAAAAATTTTGGATGTTTTTCCATTCTCCATTATAGCCTATGAGATTCATTAGAATGAATGGGCCCATATGGTAAGGGTTAGGGTTAGGGTTAGAGTTCAGGACACACTTATGTTTAAGTGAATATTGGTGTTGGGTTTAGGGTTGGGTAAGATGTATTTTTAATATCAAACTGAATGGTACACTCTTGATGGGGAAAAATTTTGGATGTTTTTCCATTCTCCATTATAGCCTATGAGATTCATTAGAATGAATGGGCCCATATGGTAAGGGTTAGGGTTAGGGTTAGAGTTCAGGACACACTTATGTTCGGGTGAATATTGGGATTTGGTTTAGGGTTGGGTAAGATGTATTTTTAATATCACACTGAATGCTACACTCTTGATGGCGAAAAATTTTGGATGTTTTTCCATTCTCCATTATAGCCTATGAGATTCATTAGAATGAATGGGCCCATATGGTAAGGGTTAGGGTTAGGGTTAGAGTTCAGGACACACTTATGTTTAAGTGAATATTGGGGTTGGGTTTAGGGTTGGGTAAGATGTATTTTTAATATCACACTGAATGCTACACTCTTGATGGTGAAAAATTTTGGATGTTTTTCCATTCTCCATTATAGCCTATGAGATTCATTAGAATAAATGGGCCCGTATGGTAAGGGTTAGGGTTAGGGTTAGAGTTCAGGACACACTTATGTTTAAGTGAATATTGGGGTTGGGTTTAGGGTTGGGTAAGATGTATTTTTAATATCACACTGAATGGTACACTCTTGATGGGGAAAAATTTTGGATGTTTTTCCATTCTCCATTATAGCCTATGAGATTCATTAGAATGAATGGGCCCATATGGTTAGGGTTAGGGTTAGGGTTCACGACACACTTATGTTTGGGTGAATATTGGGGTTGGGTTTAGGGTTGGGTAAGATGTATTTTTAATATCACACTGAATGGTACACTCTTGATGGGGAAACATTTTGGATGTTTTTCTATTCTCCATTATAGCCTATGAGATTCATAAGAATGAATGGGCCCATATGGTAAGGGTTAGGGTTAGGGTTAGAGTTCAGGACACACTCATGTTCGGGTGAATATTGTGCTTTGGTTTAGGGCTGGGTAAGATGTATTTTTAATATCACACTGAATGCTACACTATTGATGGCGAAAAATTTTGGATGTTTTTCCATTCTCCATTATAGCCTATGAGATTCATTAGAATGAATGGGCCCATATGGTAAGGGTTAGGGTTAGGGTTAGAGTTCAGGACACACTTATGTTCGGGTGAATATTGGGCTTTGGTTTAGGGTTGGGTAAGATGTATTTTTAATATCACACTGAATGGTACACTCTTGATGGGGAAAAATTTTGGATGTTTTTCCATTCTCCATTATAGCCTATGAGATTCATTAGAATGAATGGGCCCATATGGTAAGGGTTAGGGTTAGGGTTAGAGTTCAGGACACACTTATGTTTAAGTGAATATTGGGGTTGGGTTTAGGGTTGGGTAAGATGTATTTTTAATATCACACTGAATGGTACACTCTTGATGGGGAAAAATTTTGAATGTTTTTCCATTCTCCATTATAGCCTATGAGATTCATTAGAATGAATGGGCCCATATGGTAAGGGTTAGGGTTAGGGTTAGAGTTCAGGACACACTTATGTGAATATTGGGGTTGGGTTTAGGGTTGGGTAGGATGTATTTTTAATATCAAACTGAATGGTACACTCTTGATGGGGAAAAATTTTGGATGTTTTTCCATTCTCCATTATAGCCTATGAGATTCATTAGAATGAATGGGCCCATATGGTAAGGGTTAGGGTTAGGGTTAGAGTTCAGGACACACTTAAGTTTAAGTGAATATTGGGGTTGGGTTTAGGGTTGGGTAAGATGTATTTTTAATATCACACTGAATGGTACACTCTTGATCGGGAAAAATTTTGAATGTTTTTCTATTCTCCATTATAGCCTATGAGATTCATTTGAATGAATGGGCGCATATGGTAAGGGTTAGGGTTAGGGTTAGAGTTCAGGACACACTTATGTTTGGGTGAATATTGGGGTTGGGTTTAGGGTTGGGTAAGATGTATTTTTAATATCACACTGAATGGTACACTCTTGATGGCGAAAAATTTTGGATGTTTTTCCATTCTCCATTATAGCCTATGAGATTCATTAAGAACATAAGAACATAAGAACATAAGAGAAGCCATGTTGGATCAGGCCAACGGCCCATCAAGTCCAACACTCTGTGTCACACAGTGGCAAAAAATGTTATATACACACATACACTGTGGCTAATAGCCACTGGTGGACCTGTGCTCCATACACTGTGGCTAATAGCCACTGATGGACCTGTGCTCCATATTTTTATCTAAACCCCTCTTGAAGAATGAATTAGAATGAATGGGCCCGTATGGTAAGGGTTAGGGTTAGAGTTCAGGACACACTTATGTTTAAGTGAATATTGGGGTTGGGTTTAGGGTTGGGTAAGATGTATTTTTAATATCACACTGAATGGTACACTCTTGATGGGGAAAAATTTTGGATGTTTTTCCATTCTCCATTATAGCCTATGAGATTCATTAGAATGAATGGGCCCATATGGTTAGGGTTAGGGTTAGGGTTCAGGACACACTTATGTTTGGGTGAATATTGGGGTTGGGTTTAGGGTTGGGTAAGATGTATTTTTAATATCACACTGAATGGTACACTCTTGATGGGGAAACATTTTGGATGTTTTTCTATTCTCCATTATAGACTATGAGATTCATTAGAATGAATGGGCCCATATGGTAAGGGTTAGGGTTAGGGTTAGAGTTCAGGACACACTTATGTTTAAGTGAATATTGGGGTTGGGTTTAGGGTTGGGTAAGATGTATTTTTAATATCACACTGAATGGTACACTCTTGATGGGGAAAAATTTTGGATGTTTTTCCATTCTCCATTATAGGCTATGAGATTCATTAGAATGAATGGGCCCGTATGGTAAGGGTTAGGGTTAGAGTTCACGACACGCTTATGTTTGGGTGAATAATGGGGTTGGGTTTAGGGTTGGGTAAGATGTATTTTTAATATCACACTGAATGGTACACTCTTGATGGCGAAGAATTTTGGATGTTTTTCCATTCTCCATTATAGCCTATGAGATTCATTAGAATGAATGGGCCCATATGGTAAGGGTTAGGGTTAGGGTTAGAGTTCAGGACACACTTATGTTTAAGTGAATATTGGGGTTGGGTTTAGGGTTGGGTAAGATGTATTTTTAATATCACACTGAATGGTACACTCTTGATGGGGAAAAATTTTGAATGTTTTTCCATTCTCCATTATAGCCTATGAGATTCATTAGAATGAATGGGCCCATATGGTAAGGGTTAGGGTTAGGGTTAGAGTTCAGGACACACTCATGTTCGGGTGAATATTGGGCTTTGGTTTAGGGTTGGGTAAGATGTATTTTTAATATCACACTGAAAGCTACACTATTGATGGTGAAAAATTTTGGATGTTTTTCCATTCTCCATTATAGCCTATGAGATTCATTAGAATGAATGGGCCCATATGGTAAGGGTTAGGGTTAGGGTTAGAGTTCAGGACACACTTATGTGAATATTGGGGTTGGGTTTAGGGTTGGGTAGGATGTATTTTTAATATCAAACTGAATGGTAGACTCTTGATGGGGAAAAATTTTGGATGTTTTTCCATTCTCCATTATAGCCTATGAGATTCATTAGAATGAATGGGCCCGTATGGTAAGGGTTAGGGTTAGGGTTAGAGTTCAGGACACACTTCTGTTCGGGTGAATATTGGGGTTTGGTTTAGGGTTGGGTAAGATGTATTTTTAATATCACACTGAATGCTACACTCTTGATGGCGAAAAATTTTGGATGTTTTTCCATTCTCCATTATAGCCTATGAGATTCATTAGAATGAATGGGCCCATATGGTAAGGGTTAGGGTTAGGGTTAGAGTTCAGGACACACTTATGTTTAAGTGAATATTGGGGTTGGGTTTAGGGTTGGGTAAGATGTATTTTTAATATCACACTGAATGGTACACTCTTGATGGCGAAAAATTTTGGATGTTTTTCCATTCTCCATTATAGCCTATGAGATTCATTAGAATGAATGGGCCCATATGGTAAGGGTTAGGGTTAGAGTTCAGGACACACTTATGTTTAAGTGAATACTGGGGTTGGGTTTAGGGTTCTGTAAGATGTATTTTTAATATCACACTGAATGGTACACTCTTGATGGGGAAAAATTTTGGATGTTTTTCCATTCTCCATTATAGCCTATGAGATTCATTAGAATGAATGGGCCCATATGGTAAGGGTTAGGGTTAGGGTTAGAGTTCAGGACACACTTATGTTCGGGTGAACATTGGGCTTTGGTTTAGGGTTGGGTAAGATGTATTTTTAATATCACACTGAATGCTACACTCTTGATGGTGAAAAATTTTGGATGTTTTTCCATTCTCCATTATAGCCTATGAGATTCATTTGAATGAATGGGCCCATATGGTAAGGGTTAGGGTTAGGGTTAGAGTTCAGGACACACTTATGTTTGGGTGAATATTGGGCTTTGGTTTAGGGTTGGGTAAGATGTATTTTTAATATCACACTGAATGCTACACTCTTGATGGGGAAAAATTTTGGATGTTTTTCCATTCTCCATTATAGCCTATGAGATTCATTAGAATGAATGGGCCCATATGGTTAGGGTTAGGGTTAGGGTTCAGGACACACTTATGTTTGGGTGAATATTGGGGTTGGGTTTAGGGTTGGGTAAGATGTATTTTTAATATCACACTGAATGGTACACTCTTGATGGGGAAACATTTTGGATGTTTTTCTATTCTCCATTATAGCCTATGAGATTCATTAGAATGAATGGGCCCATATGGTAAGGGTTAGGGTTAGAGTTCAGGACACACTCATGTTCGGGTGAATATTGTGCTTTGGTTTAGGGCTGGGTAAGATGTATTTTTAATATCACACTGAATGCTACACTATTGATGGCGAAAAATTTTGGATGTTTTTCCATTCTCCATTATAGCCTATGAGATTCATTAGAATGAATGGGCCCATATGGTAAGGGTTAGGGTTAGGGTTAGAGTTCAGGACACACTTATGTTCGGGTGAATATTGGGGTTTGGTTTAGGGTTGGGTAAGATGTATTTTTAATATCACACTGAATGGTACACTCTTGATGGGGAAAAATTTTGGATGTTTTTCCATTCTCCATTATAGCCTATGAGATTCATTAGAATGAATGGGCCCATATGGTAAGGGTTAGGGTTAGGGTTAGAGTTCAGGACACACTTATGTGAATATTGGGGTTGGGTTTAGGGTTGGGTAGGATGTATTTTTAATATCAAACTGAATGGTAGACTCTTGATGGGGAAAAATTTTGGATGTTTTTCCATTCTCCATTATAGCCTATGAGATTCATTAGAATGAATGGGCCCGTATGGTAAGGGTTAGGGTTAGGGTTAGAGTTCAGGACACACTTCTGTTCGGGTGAATATTGGGGTTTGGTTTAGGGTTGGGTAAGATGTATTTTTAATATCACACTGAATGCTACACTCTTGATGGCGAAAAATTTTGGATGTTTTTCCATTCTCCATTATAGCCTATGAGATTCATTAGAATGAATGGGCCCATATGGTAAGGGTTAGGGTTAGGGTTAGAGTTCAGGACACACTTATGTTTAAGTGAATATTGGGGTTGGGTTTAGGGTTGGGTAAGATGTATTTTTAATATCACACTGAATGGTACACTCTTGATGGCGAAAAATTTTGGATGTTTTTCCATTCTCCATTATAGCCTATGAGATTCATTAGAATGAATGGGCCCATATGGTAAGGGTTAGGGTTAGAGTTCAGGACACACTTATGTTTAAGTGAATACTGGGGTTGGGTTTAGGGTTCTGTAAGATGTATTTTTAATATCACACTGAATGGTACACTCTTGATGGGGAAAAATTTTGGATGTTTTTCCATTCTCCATTATAGCCTATGAGATTCATTAGAATGAATGGGCCCATATGGTAAGGGTTAGGGTTAGGGTTAGAGTTCAGGACACACTTATGTTCGGGTGAACATTGGGCTTTGGTTTAGGGTTGGGTAAGATGTATTTTTAATATCACACTGAATGCTACACTCTTGATGGTGAAAAATTTTGGATGTTTTTCCATTCTCCATTATAGCCTATGAGATTCATTTGAATGAATGGGCCCATATGGTAAGGGTTAGGGTTAGGGTTAGAGTTCAGGACACACTTATGTTTGGGTGAATATTGGGCTTTGGTTTAGGGTTGGGTAAGATGTATTTTTAATATCACACTGAATGCTACACTCTTGATGGGGAAAAATTTTGGATGTTTTTCCATTCTCCATTATAGCCTATGAGATTCATTAGAATGAATGGGCCCATATGGTTAGGGTTAGGGTTAGGGTTCAGGACACACTTATGTTTGGGTGAATATTGGGGTTGGGTTTAGGGTTGGGTAAGATGTATTTTTAATATCACACTGAATGGTACACTCTTGATGGGGAAACATTTTGGATGTTTTTCTATTCTCCATTATAGCCTATGAGATTCATTAGAATGAATGGGCCCATATGGTAAGGGTTAGGGTTAGAGTTCAGGACACACTCATGTTCGGGTGAATATTGTGCTTTGGTTTAGGGCTGGGTAAGATGTATTTTTAATATCACACTGAATGCTACACTATTGATGGCGAAAAATTTTGGATGTTTTTCCATTCTCCATTATAGCCTATGAGATTCATTAGAATGAATGGGCCCATATGGTAAGGGTTAGGGTTAGGGTTAGAGTTCAGGACACACTTATGTTCGGGTGAATATTGGGGTTTGGTTTAGGGTTGGGTAAGATGTATTTTTAATATCACACTGAATGGTACACTCTTGATGGGGAAAAATTTTGGATGTTTTTCCATTCTCCATTATAGCCTATGAGATTCATTAGAATGAATGGGCCCATATGGTAAGGGTTAGGGTTAGGGTTAGAGTTCAGGACACACTTATGTGAATATTGGGGTTGGGTTTAGGGTTGGGTAGGATGTATTTTTAATATCAAACTGAATGGTACACTCTTGATGGGGAAAAATTTTGGATGTTTTTCCATTCTCCATTATAGCCTATGAGATTCATTAGAATGAATGGGCCCATATGGTAAGGGTTAGGGTTAGGGTTAGAGTTCAGGACACACTTATGTTCGGGTGAATATTGGGGTTTGGTTTAGGGTTGGGTAAGATGTATTTTTAATATCACACTGAATGCTACACTCTTGATGGCGAAAAATTTTGGATGTTTTTCCATTCTCCATTATAGCCTATGAGATTCATTAGAATGAATGGGCCCATATGGTAAGGGTTAGGGTTAGGGTTAGAGTTCAGGACACACTTATGTTTAAGTGAATATTGGGGTTGGGTTTAGGGTTGGGTAAGATGTATTTTTAATATCAAACTGAATGGTACACTCTTGATGGGGAAAAATTTTGGATGTTTTTCCATTCTCCATTATAGCCTATGAGATTCATTAGAATGAATGGGCCCATATGGTAAGGGTTAGGGTTAGGGTTAGAGTTCAGGACACACTTATGTTCGGGTGAATATTGGGGTTTGGTTTAGGGTTGGGTAAGATGTATTTTTAATATCACACTGAATGCTACACTCTTGATGGCGAAAAATTTTGGATGTTTTTCCATTCTCCATTATAGCCTATGAGATTCATTAGAATGAATGGGCCCATATGGTAAGGGTTAGGGTTAGGGTTAGAGTTCAGGACACACTTATGTTTAAGTGAATATTGGGGTTGGGTTTAGGGTTGGGTAAGATGTATTTTTAATATCACACTGAATGGTACACTCTTGATCGGGAAAAATGTTGGATGTTTTTCCATTCTCCATTATAGCCTATGAGATTCATTAGAATAAATGGGCCCGTATGGTAAGGGTTAGGGTTAGGGTTAGAGTTCAGGACACACTTATGTTTAAGTGAATATTGGGGTTGGGTTTAGGGTTGGGTAAGATGTATTTTTAATATCACACTGAATGGTACACTCTTGATGGGGAAAAATTTTGGATGTTTTTCCATTCTCCATTATAGCCTATGAGATTCATTAGAATGAATGGGCCCATATGGTTAGGGTTAGGGTTAGGGTTCACGACACACTTATGTTTGGGTGAATATTGGGGTTGGGTTTAGGGTTGGGTAAGATGTATTTTTAATATCACACTGAATGGTACACTCTTGATGGGGAAACATTTTGGATGTTTTTCTATTCTCCATTATAGCCTATGAGATTCATAAGAATGAATGGGCCCATATGGTAAGGGTTAGGGTTAGGGTTAGAGTTCAGGACACACTCATGTTCGGGTGAATATTGTGCTTTGGTTTAGGGCTGGGTAAGATGTATTTTTAATATCACACTGAATGCTACACTATTGATGGCGAAAAATTTTGGATGTTTTTCCATTCTCCATTATAGCCTATGAGATTCATTAGAATGAATGGGCCCATATGGTAAGGGTTAGGGTTAGGGTTAGAGTTCAGGACACACTTATGTTCGGGTGAATATTGGGCTTTGGTTTAGGGTTGGGTAAGATGTATTTTTAATATCACACTGAATGGTACACTCTTGATGGGGAAAAATTTTGGATGTTTTTCCATTCTCCATTATAGCCTATGAGATTCATTAGAATGAATGGGCCCATATGGTAAGGGTTAGGGTTAGGGTTAGAGTTCAGGACACACTTATGTTTAAGTGAATATTGGGGTTGGGTTTAGGGTTGGGTAAGATGTATTTTTAATATCACACTGAATGGTACACTCTTGATGGGGAAAAATTTTGAATGTTTTTCCATTCTCCATTATAGCCTATGAGATTCATTAGAATGAATGGGCCCATATGGTAAGGGTTAGGGTTAGGGTTAGAGTTCAGGACACACTTATGTGAATATTGGGGTTGGGTTTAGGGTTGGGTAGGATGTATTTTTAATATCAAACTGAATGGTACACTCTTGATGGGGAAAAATTTTGGATGTTTTTCCATTCTCCATTATAGCCTATGAGATTCATTAGAATGAATGGGCCCATATGGTAAGGGTTAGGGTTAGGGTTAGAGTTCAGGACACACTTAAGTTTAAGTGAATATTGGGGTTGGGTTTAGGGTTGGGTAAGATGTATTTTTAATATCACACTGAATGGTACACTCTTGATCGGGAAAAATTTTGAATGTTTTTCTATTCTCCATTATAGCCTATGAGATTCATTTGAATGAATGGGCGCATATGGTAAGGGTTAGGGTTAGGGTTAGAGTTCAGGACACACTTATGTTTGGGTGAATATTGGGGTTGGGTTTAGGGTTGGGTAAGATGTATTTTTAATATCACACTGAATGGTACACTCTTGATGGCGAAAAATTTTGGATGTTTTTCCATTCTCCATTATAGCCTATGAGATTCATTAAGAACATAAGAACATAAGAACATAAGAGAAGCCATGTTGGATCAGGCCAACGGCCCATCAAGTCCAACACTCTGTGTCACACAGTGGCAAAAAATGTTATATACACACATACACTGTGGCTAATAGCCACTGGTGGACCTGTGCTCCATACACTGTGGCTAATAGCCACTGATGGACCTGTGCTCCATATTTTTATCTAAACCCCTCTTGAAGAATGAATTAGAATGAATGGGCCCGTATGGTAAGGGTTAGGGTTAGAGTTCAGGACACACTTATGTTTAAGTGAATATTGGGGTTGGGTTTAGGGTTGGGTAAGATGTATTTTTAATATCACACTGAATGGTACACTCTTGATGGGGAAAAATTTTGGATGTTTTTCCATTCTCCATTATAGCCTATGAGATTCATTAGAATGAATGGGCCCATATGGTTAGGGTTAGGGTTAGGGTTCAGGACACACTTATGTTTGGGTGAATATTGGGGTTGGGTTTAGGGTTGGGTAAGATGTATTTTTAATATCACACTGAATGGTACACTCTTGATGGGGAAACATTTTGGATGTTTTTCTATTCTCCATTATAGACTATGAGATTCATTAGAATGAATGGGCCCATATGGTAAGGGTTAGGGTTAGGGTTAGAGTTCAGGACACACTTATGTTTAAGTGAATATTGGGGTTGGGTTTAGGGTTGGGTAAGATGTATTTTTAATATCACACTGAATGGTACACTCTTGATGGGGAAAAATTTTGGATGTTTTTCCATTCTCCATTATAGGCTATGAGATTCATTAGAATGAATGGGCCCGTATGGTAAGGGTTAGGGTTAGAGTTCACGACACGCTTATGTTTGGGTGAATAATGGGGTTGGGTTTAGGGTTGGGTAAGATGTATTTTTAATATCACACTGAATGGTACACTCTTGATGGCGAAGAATTTTGGATGTTTTTCCATTCTCCATTATAGCCTATGAGATTCATTAGAATGAATGGGCCCATATGGTAAGGGTTAGGGTTAGGGTTAGAGTTCAGGACACACTTATGTTTAAGTGAATATTGGGGTTGGGTTTAGGGTTGGGTAAGATGTATTTTTAATATCACACTGAATGGTACACTCTTGATGGGGAAAAATTTTGAATGTTTTTCCATTCTCCATTATAGCCTATGAGATTCATTAGAATGAATGGGCCCATATGGTAAGGGTTAGGGTTAGGGTTAGAGTTCAGGACACACTCATGTTCGGGTGAATATTGGGCTTTGGTTTAGGGTTGGGTAAGATGTATTTTTAATATCACACTGAAAGCTACACTATTGATGGTGAAAAATTTTGGATGTTTTTCCATTCTCCATTATAGCCTATGAGATTCATTAGAATGAATGGGCCCATATGGTAAGGGTTAGGGTTAGGGTTAGAGTTCAGGACACACTTATGTGAATATTGGGGTTGGGTTTAGGGTTGGGTAGGATGTATTTTTAATATCAAACTGAATGGTAGACTCTTGATGGGGAAAAATTTTGGATGTTTTTCCATTCTCCATTATAGCCTATGAGATTCATTAGAATGAATGGGCCCGTATGGTAAGGGTTAGGGTTAGGGTTAGAGTTCAGGACACACTTCTGTTCGGGTGAATATTGGGGTTTGGTTTAGGGTTGGGTAAGATGTATTTTTAATATCACACTGAATGCTACACTCTTGATGGCGAAAAATTTTGGATGTTTTTCCATTCTCCATTATAGCCTATGAGATTCATTAGAATGAATGGGCCCATATGGTAAGGGTTAGGGTTAGGGTTAGAGTTCAGGACACACTTATGTTTAAGTGAATATTGGGGTTGGGTTTAGGGTTGGGTAAGATGTATTTTTAATATCACACTGAATGGTACACTCTTGATGGCGAAAAATTTTGGATGTTTTTCCATTCTCCATTATAGCCTATGAGATTCATTAGAATGAATGGGCCCATATGGTAAGGGTTAGGGTTAGAGTTCAGGACACACTTATGTTTAAGTGAATACTGGGGTTGGGTTTAGGGTTCTGTAAGATGTATTTTTAATATCACACTGAATGGTACACTCTTGATGGGGAAAAATTTTGGATGTTTTTCCATTCTCCATTATAGCCTATGAGATTCATTAGAATGAATGGGCCCATATGGTAAGGGTTAGGGTTAGGGTTAGAGTTCAGGACACACTTATGTTCGGGTGAACATTGGGCTTTGGTTTAGGGTTGGGTAAGATGTATTTTTAATATCACACTGAATGCTACACTCTTGATGGTGAAAAATTTTGGATGTTTTTCCATTCTCCATTATAGCCTATGAGATTCATTTGAATGAATGGGCCCATATGGTAAGGGTTAGGGTTAGGGTTAGAGTTCAGGACACACTTATGTTTGGGTGAATATTGGGCTTTGGTTTAGGGTTGGGTAAGATGTATTTTTAATATCACACTGAATGCTACACTCTTGATGGGGAAAAATTTTGGATGTTTTTCCATTCTCCATTATAGCCTATGAGATTCATTAGAATGAATGGGCCCATATGGTTAGGGTTAGGGTTAGGGTTCAGGACACACTTATGTTTGGGTGAATATTGGGGTTGGGTTTAGGGTTGGGTAAGATGTATTTTTAATATCACACTGAATGGTACACTCTTGATGGGGAAACATTTTGGATGTTTTTCTATTCTCCATTATAGCCTATGAGATTCATTAGAATGAATGGGCCCATATGGTAAGGGTTAGGGTTAGAGTTCAGGACACACTCATGTTCGGGTGAATATTGTGCTTTGGTTTAGGGCTGGGTAAGATGTATTTTTAATATCACACTGAATGCTACACTATTGATGGCGAAAAATTTTGGATGTTTTTCCATTCTCCATTATAGCCTATGAGATTCATTAGAATGAATGGGCCCATATGGTAAGGGTTAGGGTTAGGGTTAGAGTTTAGGACACACTTATGTTCGGGTGAATATTGGGGTTTGGTTTAGGGTTGGGTAAGATGTATTTTTAATATCACACTGAATGGTACACTCTTGATGGGGAAAAATTTTGGATGTTTTTCCATTCTCCATTATAGCCTATGAGATTCATTAGAATGAATGGGCCCATATGGTAAGGGTTAGGGTTAGGGTTAGAGTTCAGGACACACTTATGTGAATATTGGGGTTGGGTTTAGGGTTGGGTAGGATGTATTTTTAATATCAAACTGAATGGTACACTCTTGATGGGGAAAAATTTTGGATGTTTTTCCATTCTCCATTATAGCCTATGAGATTCATTAGAATGAATGGGCCCATATGGTAAGGGTTAGGGTTAGGGTTAGAGTTCAGGACACACTTATGTTCGGGTGAATATTGGGGTTTGGTTTAGGGTTGGGTAAGATGTATTTTTAATATCACACTGAATGCTACACTCTTGATGGCGAAAAATTTTGGATGTTTTTCCATTCTCCATTATAGCCTATGAGATTCATTAGAATGAATGGGCCCATATGGTAAGGGTTAGGGTTAGGGTTAGAGTTCAGGACACACTTATGTTTAAGTGAATATTGGGGTTGGGTTTAGGGTTGGGTAAGATGTATTTTTAATATCAAACTGAATGGTACACTCTTGATGGGGAAAAATTTTGGATGTTTTTCCATTCTCCATTATAGCCTATGAGATTCATTAGAATGAATGGGCCCATATGGTAAGGGTTAGGGTTAGGGTTAGAGTTCAGGACACACTTATGTTCGGGTGAATATTGGGGTTTGGTTTAGGGTTGGGTAAGATGTATTTTTAATATCACACTGAATGCTACACTCTTGATGGCGAAAAATTTTGGATGTTTTTCCATTCTCCATTATAGCCTATGAGATTCATTAGAATGAATGGGCCCATATGGTAAGGGTTAGGGTTAGGGTTAGAGTTCAGGACACACTTATGTTTAAGTGAATATTGGGGTTGGGTTTAGGGTTGGGTAAGATGTATTTTTAATATCACACTGAATGGTACACTCTTGATCGGGAAAAATGTTGGATGTTTTTCCATTCTCCATTATAGCCTATGAGATTCATTAGAATAAATGGGCCCGTATGGTAAGGGTTAGGGTTAGGGTTAGAGTTCAGGACACACTTATGTTTAAGTGAATATTGGGGTTGGGTTTAGGGTTGGGTAAGATGTATTTTTAATATCACACTGAATGGTACACTCTTGATGGGGAAAAATTTTGGATGTTTTTCCATTCTCCATTATAGCCTATGAGATTCATTAGAATGAATGGGCCCATATGGTTAGGGTTAGGGTTAGGGTTCACGACACACTTATGTTTGGGTGAATATTGGGGTTGGGTTTAGGGTTGGGTAAGATGTATTTTTAATATCACACTGAATGGTACACTCTTGATGGGGAAACATTTTGGATGTTTTTCTATTCTCCATTATAGCCTATGAGATTCATAAGAATGAATGGGCCCATATGGTAAGGGTTAGGGTTAGGGTTAGAGTTCAGGACACACTCATGTTCGGGTGAATATTGTGCTTTGGTTTAGGGCTGGGTAAGATGTATTTTTAATATCACACTGAATGCTACACTATTGATGGCGAAAAATTTTGGATGTTTTTCCATTCTCCATTATAGCCTATGAGATTCATTAGAATGAATGGGCCCATATGGTAAGGGTTAGGGTTAGGGTTAGAGTTCAGGACACACTTATGTTCGGGTGAATATTGGGCTTTGGTTTAGGGTTGGGTAAGATGTATTTTTAATATCACACTGAATGGTACACTCTTGATGGGGAAAAATTTTGGATGTTTTTCCATTCTCCATTATAGCCTATGAGATTCATTAGAATGAATGGGCCCATATGGTAAGGGTTAGGGTTAGGGTTAGAGTTCAGGACACACTTATGTTTAAGTGAATATTGGGGTTGGGTTTAGGGTTGGGTAAGATGTATTTTTAATATCACACTGAATGGTACACTCTTGATGGGGAAAAATTTTGAATGTTTTTCCATTCTCCATTATAGCCTATGAGATTCATTAGAATGAATGGGCCCATATGGTAAGGGTTAGGGTTAGGGTTAGAGTTCAGGACACACTTATGTGAATATTGGGGTTGGGTTTAGGGTTGGGTAGGATGTATTTTTAATATCAAACTGAATGGTACACTCTTGATGGGGAAAAATTTTGGATGTTTTTCCATTCTCCATTATAGCCTATGAGATTCATTAGAATGAATGGGCCCATATGGTAAGGGTTAGGGTTAGGGTTAGAGTTCAGGACACACTTAAGTTTAAGTGAATATTGGGGTTGGGTTTAGGGTTGGGTAAGATGTATTTTTAATATCACACTGAATGGTACACTCTTGATCGGGAAAAATTTTGAATGTTTTTCTATTCTCCATTATAGCCTATGAGATTCATTTGAATGAATGGGCGCATATGGTAAGGGTTAGGGTTAGGGTTAGAGTTCAGGACACACTTATGTTTGGGTGAATATTGGGGTTGGGTTTAGGGTTGGGTAAGATGTATTTTTAATATCACACTGAATGGTACACTCTTGATGGCGAAAAATTTTGGATGTTTTTCCATTCTCCATTATAGACTATGGGATTCATTAGAATGAATGGGCCCATATGGTAAGGGTTAGGGTTAGGGTTAGAGTTCAGGACACACTCATGTTCGGGTGAATATTGTGCTTTGGTTTAGGGCTGGGTAAGATGAATTTTTAATATCACACTGAATGCTACACTATTGATGGCGAAAAATTTTGGATGTTTTTCCATTCTCCATTATAGCCTATGAGATTCATTAGAATGAATGGGCCCATATGGTAAGGGTTAGGGTTAGGGTTAGAGTTCAGGACACACTTATGTTCGGGTGAATATTGGGCTTTGGTTTAGGGTTGGGTAAGATGTATTTTTAATATCACACTGAATGGTACACTCTTGATGGGGAAAAATTTTGGATGTTTTTCCATTCTCCATTATAGCCTATGAGATTCATTAGAATGAATGGGCCCATATGGTAAGGGTTAGGGTTAGGGTTAGAGTTCAGGACACACTTATGTGAATATTGGGGTTGGGTTTAGGGTTGGGTAGGATGTATTTTTAATATCAAACTGAATGGTACACTCTTGATGGGGAAAAATTTTGGATGTTTTTCCATTCTCCATTATAGCCTATGAGATTCATTAGAATGAATGGGCCCATATGGTAAGGGTTAGGGTTAGGGTTAGAGTTCAGGACACACTTATGTTCGGGTGAATATTGGGGTTTGGTTTAGGGTTGGGTAAGATGTATTTTTAATATCACACTGAATGCTACACTCTTGATGGCGAAAAATTTTGGATGTTTTTCCATTCTCCATTATAGCCTATGAGATTCATTAGAATGAATGGGCCCATATGGTAAGGGTTAGGGTTAGGGTTAGAGTTCAGGACACACTTATGTTTAAGTGAATATTGGGGTTGGGTTTAGGGTTGGGTAAGATGTATTTTTAATATCAAACTGAATGGTACACTCTTGATGGGGAAAAATTTTGGATGTTTTTCCATTCTCCATTATAGCCTATGAGATTCATTAGAATGAATGGGCCCATATGGTAAGGGTTAGGGTTAGAGTTCAGGACACACTTATGTTTAAGTGAATACTGGGGTTGGGTTTAGGGTTCTGTAAGATGTATTTTTAATATCACACTGAATGGTACACTCTTGATGGGGAAAAATTTTGGATGTTTTTCCATTCTCCATTATAGCCTATGAGATTCATTAGAATGAATGGGCCCATATGGTAAGGGTTAGGGTTAGGGTTAGAGTTCAGGACACACTTATGTTCGGGTGAACATTGGGCTTTGGTTTAGGGTTGGGTAAGATGTATTTTTAATATCACACTGAATGCTACACTCTTGATGGTGAAAAATTTTGGATGTTTTTCCATTCTCCATTATAGCCTATGAGATTCATTTGAATGAATGGGCCCATATGGTAAGGGTTAGGGTTAGGGTTAGAGTTCAGGACACACTTATGTTTGGGTGAATATTGGGCTTTGGTTTAGGGTTGGGTAAGATGTATTTTTAATATCACACTGAATGCTACACTCTTGATGGGGAAAAATTTTGGATGTTTTTCCATTCTCCATTATAGCCTATGAGATTCATTAGAATGAATGGGCCCATATGGTTAGGGTTAGGGTTAGGGTTCAGGACACACTTATGTTTGGGTGAATATTGGGGTTGGGTTTAGGGTTGGGTAAGATGTATTTTTAATATCACACTGAATGGTACACTCTTGATGGGGAAACATTTTGGATGTTTTTCTATTCTCCATTATAGCCTATGAGATTCATTAGAATGAATGGGCCCATATGGTAAGGGTTAGGGTTAGAGTTCAGGACACACTCATGTTCGGGTGAATATTGTGCTTTGGTTTAGGGCTGGGTAAGATGTATTTTTAATATCACACTGAATGCTACACTATTGATGGCGAAAAATTTTGGATGTTTTTCCATTCTCCATTATAGCCTATGAGATTCATTAGAATGAATGGGCCCATATGGTAAGGGTTAGGGTTAGGGTTAGAGTTTAGGACACACTTATGTTCGGGTGAATATTGGGGTTTGGTTTAGGGTTGGGTAAGATGTATTTTTAATATCACACTGAATGGTACACTCTTGATGGGGAAAAATTTTGGATGTTTTTCCATTCTCCATTATAGCCTATGAGATTCATTAGAATGAATGGGCCCATATGGTAAGGGTTAGGGTTAGGGTTAGAGTTCAGGACACACTTATGTGAATATTGGGGTTGGGTTTAGGGTTGGGTAGGATGTATTTTTAATATCAAACTGAATGGTACACTCTTGATGGGGAAAAATTTTGGATGTTTTTCCATTCTCCATTATAGCCTATGAGATTCATTAGAATGAATGGGCCCATATGGTAAGGGTTAGGGTTAGGGTTAGAGTTCAGGACACACTTATGTTCGGGTGAATATTGGGGTTTGGTTTAGGGTTGGGTAAGATGTATTTTTAATATCACACTGAATGCTACACTCTTGATGGCGAAAAATTTTGGATGTTTTTCCATTCTCCATTATAGCCTATGAGATTCATTAGAATGAATGGGCCCATATGGTAAGGGTTAGGGTTAGGGTTAGAGTTCAGGACACACTTATGTTTAAGTGAATATTGGGGTTGGGTTTAGGGTTGGGTAAGATGTATTTTTAATATCAAACTGAATGGTACACTCTTGATGGGGAAAAATTTTGGATGTTTTTCCATTCTCCATTATAGCCTATGAGATTCATTAGAATGAATGGGCCCATATGGTAAGGGTTAGGGTTAGGGTTAGAGTTCAGGACACACTTATGTTCGGGTGAATATTGGGGTTTGGTTTAGGGTTGGGTAAGATGTATTTTTAATATCACACTGAATGCTACACTCTTGATGGCGAAAAATTTTGGATGTTTTTCCATTCTCCATTATAGCCTATGAGATTCATTAGAATGAATGGGCCCATATGGTAAGGGTTAGGGTTAGGGTTAGAGTTCAGGACACACTTATGTTTAAGTGAATATTGGGGTTGGGTTTAGGGTTGGGTAAGATGTATTTTTAATATCACACTGAATGGTACACTCTTGATCGGGAAAAATGTTGGATGTTTTTCCATTCTCCATTATAGCCTATGAGATTCATTAGAATAAATGGGCCCGTATGGTAAGGGTTAGGGTTAGGGTTAGAGTTCAGGACACACTTATGTTTAAGTGAATATTGGGGTTGGGTTTAGGGTTGGGTAAGATGTATTTTTAATATCACACTGAATGGTACACTCTTGATGGGGAAAAATTTTGGATGTTTTTCCATTCTCCATTATAGCCTATGAGATTCATTAGAATGAATGGGCCCATATGGTTAGGGTTAGGGTTAGGGTTCACGACACACTTATGTTTGGGTGAATATTGGGGTTGGGTTTAGGGTTGGGTAAGATGTATTTTTAATATCACACTGAATGGTACACTCTTGATGGGGAAACATTTTGGATGTTTTTCTATTCTCCATTATAGCCTATGAGATTCATAAGAATGAATGGGCCCATATGGTAAGGGTTAGGGTTAGGGTTAGAGTTCAGGACACACTCATGTTCGGGTGAATATTGTGCTTTGGTTTAGGGCTGGGTAAGATGTATTTTTAATATCACACTGAATGCTACACTATTGATGGCGAAAAATTTTGGATGTTTTTCCATTCTCCATTATAGCCTATGAGATTCATTAGAATGAATGGGCCCATATGGTAAGGGTTAGGGTTAGGGTTAGAGTTCAGGACACACTTATGTTCGGGTGAATATTGGGCTTTGGTTTAGGGTTGGGTAAGATGTATTTTTAATATCACACTGAATGGTACACTCTTGATGGGGAAAAATTTTGGATGTTTTTCCATTCTCCATTATAGCCTATGAGATTCATTAGAATGAATGGGCCCATATGGTAAGGGTTAGGGTTAGGGTTAGAGTTCAGGACACACTTATGTTTAAGTGAATATTGGGGTTGGGTTTAGGGTTGGGTAAGATGTATTTTTAATATCACACTGAATGGTACACTCTTGATGGGGAAAAATTTTGAATGTTTTTCCATTCTCCATTATAGCCTATGAGATTCATTAGAATGAATGGGCCCATATGGTAAGGGTTAGGGTTAGGGTTAGAGTTCAGGACACACTTATGTGAATATTGGGGTTGGGTTTAGGGTTGGGTAGGATGTATTTTTAATATCAAACTGAATGGTACACTCTTGATGGGGAAAAATTTTGGATGTTTTTCCATTCTCCATTATAGCCTATGAGATTCATTAGAATGAATGGGCCCATATGGTAAGGGTTAGGGTTAGGGTTAGAGTTCAGGACACACTTAAGTTTAAGTGAATATTGGGGTTGGGTTTAGGGTTGGGTAAGATGTATTTTTAATATCACACTGAATGGTACACTCTTGATCGGGAAAAATTTTGAATGTTTTTCTATTCTCCATTATAGCCTATGAGATTCATTTGAATGAATGGGCGCATATGGTAAGGGTTAGGGTTAGGGTTAGAGTTCAGGACACACTTATGTTTGGGTGAATATTGGGGTTGGGTTTAGGGTTGGGTAAGATGTATTTTTAATATCACACTGAATGGTACACTCTTGATGGCGAAAAATTTTGGATGTTTTTCCATTCTCCATTATAGACTATGGGATTCATTAGAATGAATGGGCCCATATGGTAAGGGTTAGGGTTAGGGTTAGAGTTCAGGACACACTCATGTTCGGGTGAATATTGTGCTTTGGTTTAGGGCTGGGTAAGATGAATTTTTAATATCACACTGAATGCTACACTATTGATGGCGAAAAATTTTGGATGTTTTTCCATTCTCCATTATAGCCTATGAGATTCATTAGAATGAATGGGCCCATATGGTAAGGGTTAGGGTTAGGGTTAGAGTTCAGGACACACTTATGTTCGGGTGAATATTGGGCTTTGGTTTAGGGTTGGGTAAGATGTATTTTTAATATCACACTGAATGGTACACTCTTGATGGGGAAAAATTTTGGATGTTTTTCCATTCTCCATTATAGCCTATGAGATTCATTAGAATGAATGGGCCCATATGGTAAGGGTTAGGGTTAGGGTTAGAGTTCAGGACACACTTATGTGAATATTGGGGTTGGGTTTAGGGTTGGGTAGGATGTATTTTTAATATCAAACTGAATGGTACACTCTTGATGGGGAAAAATTTTGGATGTTTTTCCATTCTCCATTATAGCCTATGAGATTCATTAGAATGAATGGGCCCATATGGTAAGGGTTAGGGTTAGGGTTAGAGTTCAGGACACACTTATGTTCGGGTGAATATTGGGGTTTGGTTTAGGGTTGGGTAAGATGTATTTTTAATATCACACTGAATGCTACACTCTTGATGGCGAAAAATTTTGGATGTTTTTCCATTCTCCATTATAGCCTATGAGATTCATTAGAATGAATGGGCCCATATGGTAAGGGTTAGGGTTAGGGTTAGAGTTCAGGACACACTTATGTTTAAGTGAATATTGGGGTTGGGTTTAGGGTTGGGTAAGATGTATTTTTAATATCAAACTGAATGGTACACTCTTGATGGGGAAAAATTTTGGATGTTTTTCCATTCTCCATTATAGCCTATGAGATTCATTAGAATGAATGGGCCCATATGGTAAGGGTTAGGGTTAGGGTTAGAGTTCAGGACACACTTATGTTCGGGTGAATATTGGGGTTTGGTTTAGGGTTGGGTAAGATGTATTTTTAATATCACACTGAATGGTACACTCTTGATGGGGAAAAATTTTGGATGTTTTTCCATTCTCCATTATAGCCTATGAGATTCATTAGAATGAATGGGCCCATATGGTAAGGGTTAGGGTTAGGGTTAGAGTTCAGGACACACTTATGTTTAAGTGAATATTGGGGTTGGGTTTAGGGTTGGGTAAGATGTATTTTTAATATCACACTGAATGGTACACTCTTGATCGGGAAAAATGTTGGATGTTTTTCCATTCTCCATTATAGCCTATGAGATTCATTAGAATAAATGGGCCCGTATGGTAAGGGTTAGGGTTAGGGTTAGAGTTCAGGACACACTTATGTTTAAGTGAATATTGGGGTTGGGTTTAGGGTTGGGTAAGATGTATTTTTAATATCACACTGAATGGTACACTCTTGATGGGGAAAAATTTTGGATGTTTTTCCATTCTCCATTATAGCCTATGAGATTCATTAGAATGAATGGGCCCATATGGTTAGGGTTAGGGTTAGGGTTCACGACACACTTATGTTTGAGTGAATATTGGGGTTGGGTTTAGGGTTGGGTAAGATGTATTTTTAATATCACACTGAATGGTACACTCTTGATGGGGAAACATTTTGGATGTTTTTC
Source organism: Heteronotia binoei (assembly GCF_032191835.1). Lineage (NCBI taxonomy): Eukaryota > Metazoa > Chordata > Lepidosauria > Squamata > Gekkonidae > Heteronotia > Heteronotia binoei. The sequence continues at coordinate 103,429 of NW_026800157.1, forward strand.
TATTCTCCATTATAGCCTATGAGATTCATAAGAATGAATGGGCCCATATGGTAAGGGTTAGGGTTAGGGTTAGAGTTCAGGACACACTCATGTTCGGGTGAATATTGTGCTTTGGTTTAGGGCTGGGTAAGATGTATTTTTAATATCACACTGAATGCTACACTATTGATGGCGAAAAATTTTGGATGTTTTTCCATTCTCCATTATAGCCTATGAGATTCATTAGAATGAATGGGGCCATATGGTAAGGGTTAGGGTTAGGGTTAGAGTTCAGGACACACTTATGTTCGGGTGAATATTGGGCTTTGGTTTAGGGTTGGGTAAGATGTATTTTTAATATCACACTGAATGGTACACTCTTGATGGGGAAAAATTTTGGATGTTTTTCCATTCTCCATTATAGCCTATGAGATTCATTAGAATGAATGGGCCCATATGGTAAGGGTTAGGGTTAGGGTTAGAGTTCAGGACACACTTATGTTTAAGTGAATATTGGGGTTGGGTTTAGGGTTGGGTAAGATGTATTTTTAATATCACACTGAATGGTACACTCTTGATGGGGAAAAATTTTGAATGTTTTTCCATTCTCCATTATAGCCTATGAAATTCATTAGAATGAATGGGCCCATATGGTAAGGGTTAGGGTTAGGGTTAGAGTTCAGGACACACTTATGTGAATATTGGGGTTGGGTTTAGGGTTGGGTAGGATGTATTTTTAATATCAAACTGAATGGTACACTCTTGATGGGGAAAAATTTTGGATGTTTTTCCATTCTCCATTATAGCCTATGAGATTCATTAGAATAAATGGGCCCGTATGGTAAGGGTTAGGGTTAGGGTTAGAGTTCAGGACACACTTATGTTTAAGTGAATATTGGGGTTGGGTTTAGGGTTGGGTAAGATGTATTTTTAATATCACACTGAATGGTACACTCTTGATGGGGAAAAATTTTGGATGTTTTTCCATTCTCCATTATAGCCTATGAGATTCATTAGAATGAATGGGCCCATATGGTAAGGGTTAGGGTTAGGGTTAGAGTTCAGGACACACTTAAGTTTAAGTGAATATTGGGGTTGGGTTTAGGGTTGGGTAAGATGTATTTTTAATATCACACTGAATGGTACACTCTTGATCGGGAAAAATTTTGAATGTTTTTGTATTCTCCATTATAGCCTATGAGATTCATTTGAATGAATGGGCGCATATGGTAAGGGTTAGGGTTAGGGTTAGAGTTCAGGACACACTTATGTTTGGGTGAATATTGGGGTTGGGTTTAGGGTTGGGTAAGATGTATTTTTAATATCACACTGAATGGTACACTCTTGATGGCGAAAAATTTTGGATGTTTTTCCATTCTCCATTATAGACTATGAGATTCATTAGAATGAATGGGCCCATATGGTAAGGGTTAGGGTTAGGGTTAGAGGTCAGGACACACTCATGTTCGGGTGAATATTGTGCTTTGGTTTAGGGCTGGGTAAGATGAATTTTTAATATCACACTGAATGCTACACTATTGATGGCGAAAAATTTTGGATGTTTTTCCATTCTCCATTATAGCCTATGAGATTCATTAGAATGAATGGGCCCATATGGTAAGGGTTAGGGTTAGGGTTAGAGTTCAGGACACACTTATGTTCGGGTGAATATTGGGCTTTGGTTTAGGGTTGGGTAAGATGTATTTTTAATATCACACTGAATGGTACACTCTTGATGGGGAAAAATTTTGGATGTTTTTCCATTCTCCATTATAGCCTATGAGATTCATTAGAATGAATGGGCCCATATGGTAAGGGTTAGGGTTAGGGTTAGAGTTCAGGACACACTTATGTTTAAGTGAATATTGGGGTTGGGTTTAGGGTTGGGTAAGATGTATTTTTAATATCACACTGAATGGTACACTCTTGATGGGGAAAAATTTTGAATGTTTTTCCATTCTCCATTATAGCCTATGAGATTCATTAGAATGAATGGGCCCATATGGTAAGGGTTAGGGTTAGGGTTAGAGTTCAGGACACACTTATGTGAATATTGGGGTTGGGTTTAGGGTTAGGGTTAGAGTTCAGGACACACTTATGTTCGGGTGAATATTGGGGTTTGGTTTAGGGTTGGGTAAGATGTATTTTTAATATCACACTGAATGGTACACTCTTGATGGGGAAAAATTTTGGATGTTTTTCCATTCTCCATTATAGCCTATGAGATTCATTAGAATGAATGGGTCCATATGGTAAGGGTTAGGGTTAGGGTTAGAGTTCAGGACACACTCATGTTCGGGTGAATATTGTGCTTTGGTTTAGGGCTGGGTAAGATGTATTTTTAATATCACACTGAATGCTACACTATTGATGGCGAAAAATTTTGGATGTTTTTCCATTCTCCATTATAGCCTATGAGATTCATTAGAATGAATGGGCCCATATGGTAAGGGTTAGGGTTAGGGTTAGAGTTCAGGACACACTTATGTTCGGGTGAATATTGGGCTTTGGTTTAGGGTTGGGTAAGATGTATTTTTAATATCACACTGAATGGTACACTCTTGATGGCGAAAAATTTTGGATGTTTTTCCATTCTCCATTATAGCCTATGAGATTCATTAGAATGAATGGGCCCATATGGTAAGGGTTAGGGTTAGAGTTCAGGACACACTTATGTTTAAGTGAATACTGGGGTTGGGTTTAGGGTTCTGTAAGATGTATTTTTAATATCACACTGAATGGTACACTCTTGATGGGGAAAAATTTTGGATGGTTTTCCATTCTCCATTATAGCCTATGAGATTCATTAGAATGAATGGGCCCATATGGTAAGGGTTAGGGTTAGGGTTAGAGTTCAGGACACACTTATGTTCGGGTGAACATTGGGCTTTGGTTTAGGGTTGGGTAAGATGTATTTTTAATATCACACTGAATGCTACACTCTTGATGGTGAAAAATTTTGGATGTTTTTCCATTCTCCATTATAGCCTATGAGATTCATTTGAATGAATGGGCCCATATGGTAAGGGTTAGGGTTAGGGTTAGAGTTCAGGACACACTTATGTTCGGGTGAATATTGGGCTTTGGTTTAGGGTTGGGTAAGATGTATTTTTAATATCACACTGAATGCTACACTCTTGATGGGGAAAAATTTTGGATGTTTTTCCATTCTCCATTATAGCCTATGAGATTCATTAGAATGAATGGGCCCATATGGTTAGGGTTAGGGTTCAGGACACACTTATGTTTGGGTGAATATTGGGGTTGGGTTTAGGGTTGGGTAAGATGTATTTTTAATATCACACTGAATGGTACACTCTTGATGGGGAAACATTTTGGATGTTTTTCTATTCTCCATTATAGCCTATGAGATTCATTAGAATGAATGGGCCCATATGGTAAGGGTTAGGGTTAGAGTTCAGGACACACTCATGTTCGGGTGAATATTGTGCTTTGGTTTAGGGCTGGGTAAGATGTATTTTTAATATCACACTGAATGCTACACTATTGATGGCGAAAAATTTTGGATGTTTTTCCATTCTCCATTATAGCCTATGAGATTCATTAGAATGAATGGGCCCATATGGTAAGGGTTAGGGTTAGGGTTAGAGTTCAGGACACACTTATGTTCGGGTGAATATTGGGGTTTGGTTTAGGGTTGGGTAAGATGTATTTTTAATATCACACTAAATGGTACACTCTTGATGGGGAAAAATTTTGGATGTTTTTCCATTCTCCATTATAGCCTATGAGATTCATTAGAATGAATGGGTCCATATGGTAAGGGTTAGGGTTAGGGTTAGAGTTCAGGACACACTCATGTTCGGGTGAATATTGGGCTTTGATTTAGGGTTGGGTAAGATGTATTTTTAATATCACACTGAAAGCTACACTATTGATGGTGAAAAATTTTGGATGTTTTTCCATTCTCCATTATAGCCTATGAGATTCATTAGAATGAATGGGCCCATATGGTAAGGGTTAGGGTTAGGGTTAGAGTTCAGGACACACTTATGTTTAAGTGAATATTGGGGTTGGGTTTAGGGTTGGGTAAGATGTATTTTTAATATCACACTGAATGGTACACTCTTGATCGGGAAAAATTTTGAATGTTTTTCTATTCTCCATTATAGCCTATGAGATTCATTTGAATGAATGGGCCCATATGGTAAGGGTTAGGGTTAGGGTTAGAGTTCAGGACAAACTTATGTTTGGGTGAATATTGGGGTTGGATTTAGGGTTGGGTAAGATGTATTTTTAATATCACACTGAATGGTACACTCTTGATGGCGAAAAATTTTGGATGTTTTTCCATTCTCCATTATAGCCTATGAGATTCATTAGAATAAATGGGCCCGTATGGTAAGGGTTAGGGTTAGGGTTAGAGTTCAGGACACACTTATGTTTAAGTGAATATTGGGGTTGGGTTTAGGGTTGGGTAAGATGTATTTTTAATATCACACTGAATGGTACACTCTTGATGGGGAAAAATTTTGGATGTTTTTCCATTCTCCATTATAGCCTATGAGATTCATTAGAATGAATGGGCCCATATGGTTAGGGTTAGGGTTAGGGTTCAGGACACACTTATGTTTGGGTGAATATTGGGGTTGGGTTTAGGGTTGGGTAAGATGTATTTTTAATATCACACTGAATGGTACACTCTTGATGGGGAAACATTTTGGATGTTTTTCTATTCTCCATTATAGCCTATGAGATTCATTAGAATGAATGGGCCCATATGGTAAGGGTTAGGGTTAGAGTTCAGGACACACTCATGTTCGGGTGAATATTGTGCTTTGGTTTAGGGCTGGGTAAGATGTATTTTTAATATCACACTGAATGCTACACTATTGATGGCGAAAAATTTTGGATGTTTTTCCATTCTCCATTATAGCCTATGAGATTCATTAGAATGAATGGGCCCATATGGTAAGGGTTAGGGTTAGGGTTAGAGTTCAGGACACACTTATGTTCGGGTGAATATTGGGCTTTGGTTTAGGGTTGGGTAAGATGTATTTTTAATATCACACTGAATGGTACACTCTTGATGGCGAAAAATTTTGGATGTTTTTCCATTCTCCATTATAGCCTATGAGATTCATTAGAATGAATGGGCCCATATGGTAAGGGTTAGGGTTAGAGTTCAGGACACACTTATGTTTAAGTGAATACTGGGGTTGGGTTTAGGGTTCTGTAAGATGTATTTTTAATATCACACTGAATGGTACACTCTTGATGGGGAAAAATTTTGGATGTTTTTCCATTCTCCATTATAGCCTATGAGATTCATTAGAATGAATGGGCCCATATGGTAAGGGTTAGGGTTAGGGTTAGAGTTCAGGACACACTTATGTTCGGGTGAACATTGGGCTTTGGTTTAGGGTTGGGTAAGATGTATTTTTAATATCACACTGAATGCTACACTCTTGATGGTGAAAAATTTTGGATGTTTTTCCATTCTCCATTATAGCCTATGAGATTCATTTGAATGAATGGGCCCATATGGTAAGGGTTAGGGTTAGGGTTAGAGTTCAGGACACACTTATGTTCGGGTGAATATTGGGCTTTGGTTTAGGGTTGGGTAAGATGTATTTTTAATATCACACTGAATGCTACACTCTTGATGGCGAAAAATTTTGGATGTTTTTCCATTCTCCATTATAGCCTATGAGATTCATTAGAATGAATGGGCCCATATGGTTAGGGTTAGGGTTAGGGTTCAGGACACACTTATGTTTGGGTGAATATTGGGGTTGGGTTTAGGGTTGGGTAAGATGTATTTTTAATATCACACTGAATGGTACACTCTTGATGGGGAAACATTTTGGATGTTTTTCTATTCTCCATTATAGCCTATGAGATTCATTAGAATGAATGGGCCCATATAGTAAGGGTTAGGGTTAGAGTTCAGGACACACTCATGTTCGGGTGAATATTGTGCTTTGGTTTAGGGCTGGGTAAGATGTATTTTTAATATCACACTGAATGCTACCCTATTGATGGCGAAAAATTTTGGATGTTTTTCCATTCTCCATTATAGCCTATGAGATTCATTAGAATGAATGGGCCCATATGGTAAGGGTTAGGGTTAGGGTTAGAGTTCAGGACACACTTATGTTCGGGTGAATATTGGGCTTTGGTTTAGGGTTGGGTAAGATGTATTTTTAATATCACACTGAATGGTACACTCTTGATCGGGAAAAATTTTGAATGTTTTTCTATTCTCCATTATAGCCTATGAGATTCATTTGAATGAATGGGCCCATATGGTAAGGGTTAGGGTTAGGGTTAGAGTTCAGGACAAACTTATGTTTGGGTGAATATTGGGGTTGGATTTAGGGTTGGGTAAGATGTATTTTTAATATCACACTGAATGGTACACTCTTGATGGCGAAAAATTTTGGATGTTTTTCCATTCTCCATTATAGCCTATGAGATTCATTAGAATAAATGGGCCCGTATGGTAAGGGTTAGGGTTAGGGTTAGAGTTCAGGACACACTTATGTTTAAGTGAATATTGGGGTTGGGTTTAGGGTTGGGTAAGATGTATTTTTAATATCACACTGAATGGTACACTCTTGATGGGGAAAAATTTTGGATGTTTTTCCATTCTCCATTATAGCCTATGAGATTCATTAGAATGAATGGGCCCATATGGTTAGGGTTAGGGTTAGGGTTCAGGACACACTTATGTTTGGGTGAATATTGGGGTTGGGTTTAGGGTTGGGTAAGATGTATTTTTAATATCACACTGAATGGTACACTCTTGATGGGGAAACATTTTGGATGTTTTTCTATTCTCCATTATAGCCTATGAGATTCATTAGAATGAATGGGCCCATATGGTAAGGGTTAGGGTTAGAGTTCAGGACACACTCATGTTCGGGTGAATATTGTGCTTTGGTTTAGGGCTGGGTAAGATGTATTTTTAATATCACACTGAATGCTACACTATTGATGGCGAAAAATTTTGGATGTTTTTCCATTCTCCATTATAGCCTATGAGATTCATTAGAATGAATGGGCCCATATGGTAAGGGTTAGGGTTAGGGTTAGAGTTCAGGACACACTTATGTTCGGGTGAATATTGGGCTTTGGTTTAGGGTTGGGTAAGATGTATTTTTAATATCACACTGAATGGTACACTCTTGATGGCGAAAAATTTTGGATGTTTTTCCATTCTCCATTATAGCCTATGAGATTCATTAGAATGAATGGGCCCATATGGTAAGGGTTAGGGTTAGAGTTCAGGACACACTTATGTTTAAGTGAATACTGGGGTTGGGTTTAGGGTTCTGTAAGATGTATTTTTAATATCACACTGAATGGTACACTCTTGATGGGGAAAAATTTTGGATGTTTTTCCATTCTCCATTATAGCCTATGAGATTCATTAGAATGAATGGGCCCATATGGTAAGGGTTAGGGTTAGGGTTAGAGTTCAGGACACACTTATGTTCGGGTGAACATTGGGCTTTGGTTTAGGGTTGGGTAAGATGTATTTTTAATATCACACTGAATGCTACACTCTTGATGGTGAAAAATTTTGGATGTTTTTCCATTCTCCATTATAGCCTATGAGATTCATTTGAATGAATGGGCCCATATGGTAAGGGTTAGGGTTAGGGTTAGAGTTCAGGACACACTTATGTTCGGGTGAATATTGGGCTTTGGTTTAGGGTTGGGTAAGATGTATTTTTAATATCACACTGAATGCTACACTCTTGATGGGGAAAAATTTTGGATGTTTTTCCATTCTCCATTATAGCCTATGAGATTCATTAGAATGAATGGGCCCATATGGTTAGGGTTAGGGTTAGGGTTCAGGACACACTTATGTTTGGGTGAATATTGGGGTTGGGTTTAGGGTTGGGTAAGATGTATTTTTAATATCACACTGAATGGTACACTCTTGATGGGGAAACATTTTGGATGTTTTTCTATTCTCCATTATAGCCTATGAGATTCATTAGAATGAATGGGCCCATATGGTAAGGGTTAGGGTTAGAGTTCAGGACACACTCATGTTCGGGTGAATATTGTGCTTTGGTTTAGGGCTGGGTAAGATGTATTTTTAATATCACACTGAATGCTACACTATTGATGGCGAAAAATTTTGGATGTTTTTCCATTCTCCATTATAGCCTATGAGATTCATTAGAATGAATGGGCCCATATGGTAAGGGTTAGGGTTAGGGTTAGAGTTCAGGACACACTTATGTTCGGGTGAATATTGGGGTTTGGTTTAGGGTTGGGTAAGATGTATTTTTAATATCACACTGAATGGTACACTCTTGATGGGGAAAAATTTTGGATGTTTTTCCATTCTCCATTATAGCCTATGAGATTCATTAGAATGAATGGGTCCATATGGTAAGGGTTAGGGTTAGGGTTAGAGTTCAGGACACACTCATGTTCGGGTGAATATTGGGCTTTGGTTTAGGGTTGGGTAAGATGTATTTTTAATATCACACTGAAAGCTACACTATTGATGGTGAAAAATTTTGGATGTTTTTCCATTCTCCATTATAGCCTATGAGATTCATTAGAATGAATGGGCCCATATGGTAAGGGTTAGGGTTAGGGTTAGAGTTCAGGACACACTTATGTTTAAGTGAATATTGGGGTTGGGTTTAGGGTTGGGTAAGATGTATTTTTAATATCACACTGAATGGTACACTCTTGATCGGGAAAAATTTTGAATGTTTTTCTATTCTCCATTATAGCCTATGAGATTCATTTGAATGAATGGGCCCATATGGTAAGGGTTAGGGTTAGGGTTAGAGTTCAGGACAAACTTATGTTTGGGTGAATATTGGGGTTGGATTTAGGGTTGGGTAAGATGTATTTTTAATATCACACTGAATGGTACACTCTTGATGGCGAAAAATTTTGGATGTTTTTCCATTCTCCATTATAGCCTATGAGATTCATTAGAATAAATGGGCCCGTATGGTAAGGGTTAGGGTTAGGGTTAGAGTTCAGGACACACTTATGTTTAAGTGAATATTGGGGTTGGGTTTAGGGTTGGGTAAGATGTATTTTTAATATCACACTGAATGGTACACTCTTGATGGGGAAAAATTTTGGATGTTTTTCCATTCTCCATTATAGCCTATGAGATTCATTAGAATGAATGGGCCCATATGGTTAGGGTTAGGGTTAGGGTTCAGGACACACTTATGTTTGGGTGAATATTGGGGTTGGGTTTAGGGTTGGGTAAGATGTATTTTTAATATCACACTGAATGGTACACTCTTGATGGGGAAACATTTTGGATGTTTTTCTATTCTCCATTATAGCCTATGAGATTCATTAGAATGAATGGGCCCATATGGTAAGGGTTAGGGTTAAAGTTCAGGACACACTCATGTTCGGGTGAATATTGTGCTTTGGTTTAGGGCTGGGTAAGATGTATTTTTAATATCACACTGAATGCTACACTATTGATGGCGAAAATTTTTGGATGTTTTTCCATTCTCCATTATAGCCTATGAGATTCATTAGAATGAATGGGCCCATATGGTAAGGGTTAGGGTTAGGGTTAGAGTTCAGGACACACTTATGTTCGGGTGAATATTGGGGTTTGGTTTAGGGTTGGGTAAGATGTATTTTTAATATCACACTGAATGGTACACTCTTGATGGGGAAAAATTTTGGATGTTTTTCCATTCTCCATTATAGCCTATGAGATTCATTAGAACGAATGGGTCCATATGGTAAGGGTTAGGGTTAGGGTTAGAGTTCAGGACACACTCATGTTCGGGTGAATATTGGGCTTTGGTTTAGGGTTGGGTAAGATGTATTTTTAATATCACACTGAAAGCTACACTATTGATGGTGAAAAATTTTGGATGTTTTTCCATTCTCCATTATAGCCTATGAGATTCATTAGAATGAATGGGCCCATATGGTAAGGGTTAGGGTTAGGGTTAGAGTTCAGGACACACTTATGTTTAAGTGAATATTGGGGTTGGGTTTAGGGTTGGGTAAGATGTATTTTTAATATCACACTGAATGGTACACTCTTGATCGGGAAAAATTTTGAATGTTTTTCTATTCTCCATTATAGCCTATGAGATTCATTTGAATGAATGGGCCCATATGGTAAGGGTTAGGGTTAGGGTTAGAGTTCAGGACAAACTTATGTTTGGGTGAATATTGGGGTTGGGTTTAGGGTTGGGTAAGATGTATTTTTAATATCACACTGAATGGTACACTCTTGATGGCGAAAAATTTTGGATGTTTTTCCATTCTCCATTATAGCCTATGAGATTCATTAGAATAAATGGGCCCGTATGGTAAGGGTTAGGGTTAGGGTTAGAGTTCAGGACACACTTATGTTTAAGTGAATATTGGGGTTGGGTTTAGGGTTGGGTAAGATGTATTTTTAATATCACACTGAATGGTACACTCTTGATGGGGAAAAATTTTGGATGTTTTTCCATTCTCCATTATAGCCTATGAGATTCATTAGAATGAATGGGCCCATATGGTTAGGGTTAGGGTTAGGGTTCACGACACACTTATGTTTGGGTGAATATTGGGGTTGGGTTTAGGGTTGGGTAAGATGTATTTTTAATATCACACTGAATGGTACACTCTTGATGGGGAAACATTTTGGATGTTTTTCTATTCTCCATTATAGCCTATGAGATTCATAAGAATGAATGGGCCCATATGGTAAGGGTTAGGGTTAGGGTTAGAGTTCAGGACACACTCATGTTCGGGTGAATATTGTGCTTTGGTTTAGGGCTGGGTAAGATGTATTTTTAATATCACACTGAATGCTACACTATTGATGGCGAAAAATTTTGGATGTTTTTCCATTCTCCATTATAGCCTATGAGATTCATTAGAATGAATGGGCCCATATGGTAAGGGTTAGGGTTAGGGTTAGAGTTCAGGACACTTATGTTCGGGTGAATATTGGGCTTTGGTTTAGGGTTGGGTAAGATGTATTTTTAATATCACACTGAATGGTACACTCTTGATGGGGAAAAATTTTGGATGTTTTTCCATTCTCCATTATAGCCTATGAGATTCATTAGAATGAATGGGCCCATATGGTTAGGGTTAGGGTTAGGGTTCACGACACACTTATGTTTGGGTGAATATTGGGGTTGGGTTTAGGGTTGGGTAAGATGTATTTTTAATATCACACTGAATGGTACACTCTTGATGGGGAAACATTTTGGATGTTTTTCTATTCTCCATTATAGCCTATGAGATTCATAAGAATGAATGGGCCCATATGGTAAGGGTTAGGGTTAGGGTTAGAGTTCAGGACACACTCATGTTCGGGTGAATATTGTGCTTTGGTTTAGGGCTGGGTAAGATGTATTTTTAATATCACACTGAATGCTACACTATTGATGGCGAAAAATTTTGGATGTTTTTCCATTCTCCATTATAGCCTATGAGATTCATTAGAATGAATGGGCCCATATGGTAAGGGTTAGGGTTAGGGTTAGAGTTCAGGACACTTATGTTCGGGTGAATATTGGGCTTTGGTTTAGGGTTGGGTAAGATGTATTTTTAATATCACACTGAATGGTACACTCTTGATGGGGAAAAATTTTGGATGTTTTTCCATTCTCCATTATAGCCTATGAGATTCATTAGAATGAATGGGCCCATATGGTAAGGGTTAGGGTTAGGGTTAGAGTTCAGGACACACTCATGTTCGGGTGAATATTGGGCTTTGGTTTAGGGTTGGGTAAGATGTATTTTTAATATCACACTGAAAGCTACACTATTGATGGTGAAAATTTTTGGATGTTTTTCCATTCTCCATTATAGCCTATGAGATTCATTAGAATGAATGGGCCCATATGGTAAGGGTTAGGGTTAGGGTTAGAGTTCAGGACACACTTATGTGAATATTGGGGTTGGGTTTAGGGTTGGGTAGGATGTATTTTTAATATCAAACTGAATGGTACACTCTTGATGGGGAAAAATTTTGGATGTTTTTCCATTCTCCATTATAGCCTATGAGATTCATTAGAATGAATGGGCCCATATGGTAAGGGTAGGGTTAGGGTTAGGTAGAGTTCAGGACACACTTATGTTCGGGTGAATATTGGGGTTTGGTTAGGGTTGGGTAAGATGTATTTTTAATATCACACTGAATGCTACACTCTTGATGGCGAAAAATTTTGGATGTTTTTCCATTCTCCATTATAGCCTATGAGATTCATTAGAATGAATGGGCCCATATGGTAAGGGTTAGGGTTAGGGTTAGAGTTCAGGACACACTTATGTTTAAGTGAATATTGGGGTTGGGTTTAGGGTTGGGTAAGATGTATTTTTAATATCACACTGAATGGTACACTCTTGATCGGGAAAAATTTTGAATGTTTTTCTATTCTCCATTATAGCCTATGAGATTCATTTGAATGAATGGGCCCATATGGTAAGGGTTAGGGTTAGGGTTAGAGTTCAGGACAAACTTATGTTTGGGTGAATATTGGGGTTGGGTTTAGGGTTGGGTAAGATGTATTTTTAATATCACACTGAATGGTACACTCTTGATGGCGAAAAATTTTGGATGTTTTTCCATTCTCCATTATAGCCTATGAGATTCATTAGAATAAATGGGCCCGTATGGTAAGGGTTAGGGTTAGGGTTAGAGTTCAGGACACACTTATGTTTAAGTGAATATTGGGGTTGGGTTTAGGGTTGGGTAAGATGTATTTTTAATATCACACTGAATGGTACACTCTTGATGGGGAAAAATTTTGGATGTTTTTCCATTCTCCATTATAGCCTATGAGATTCATTAGAATGAATGGGCCCATATGGTTAGGGTTAGGGTTAGGGTTCACGACACACTTATGTTTGGGTGAATATTGGGTTGGGTTTAGGGTTGGGTAAGATGTATTTTTAATATCACACTGAATGGTACACTCTTGATGGGGAAACATTTTGGATGTTTTTCTATTCTCCATTATAGCCTATGAGATTCATAAGAATGAATGGGCCCATATGGTAAGGGTTAGGGTTAGGGTTAGAGTTCAGGACACACCTCATGTTCGGGTGAATATTGTGCTTTGGTTTAGGGCTGGGTAAGATGTATTTTTAATATCACACTGAATGCTACACTATTGATGGCGAAAAATTTTGGATGTTTTTCCATTCTCCATTATAGCCTATGAGATTCATTAGAATGAATGGGCCCATATGGTAAGGGTTAGGGTTAGGGTTAGAGTTCAGGACACTTATGTTCGGGTGAATATTGGGCTTTGGTTTAGGGTTGGGTAAGATGTATTTTTAATATCACACTGAATGGTACACTCTTGATGTGGAAAAATTTTGGATGTTTTTCCATTCTCCATTATAGCCTATGAGATTCATTAGAATGAATGGGCCCATATGGTAAGGGTTAGGGTTAGGGTTAGAGTTCAGGACACACTCATGTTCGGGTGAATATTGGGCTTTGGTTTAGGGTTGGGTAAGATGTATTTTTAATATCACACTGAAAGCTACACTATTGATGGTGAAAAATTTTGGATGTTTTTCCATTCTCCATTATAGCCTATGAGATTCATTAGAATGAATGGGCCCATATGGTAAGGGTTAGGGTTAGGGTTAGAGTTCAGGACACACTTATGTGAATATTGGGGTTGGGTTTAGGGTTGGGTAGGATGTATTTTTAATATCAAACTGAATGGTACACTCTTGATGGGGAAAAATTTTGGATGTTTTTCCATTCTCCATTATAGCCTATGAGATTCATTAGAATGAATGGGCCCATATGGTAAGGGTTAGGGTTAGGGTTAGAGTTCAGGACACACTTATGTTCGGGTGAATATTGGGGTTTGGTTTAGGGTTGGGTAAGATGTATTTTTAATATCACACTGAATGCTACACTCTTGATGGCGAAAAATTTTGGATGTTTTTCCATTCTCCATTATAGCCTATGAGATTCATTAGAATGAATGGGCCCATATGGTAAGGGTTAGGGTTAGGGTTAGAGTTCAGGACACACTTATGTTTAAGTGAATATTGGGGTTGGGTTTAGGGTTGGGTAAGATGTATTTTTAATATCACACTGAATGGTACACTCTTGATCGGGAAAAATTTTGAATGTTTTTCTATTCTCCATTATAGCCTATGAGATTCATTTGAATGAATGGGCCCATATGGTAAGGGTTAGGGTTAGGGTTAGAGTTCAGGACAAACTTATGTTTGGGTGAATATTGGGGTTGGGTTTAGGGTTGGGTAAGATGTATTTTTAATATCACACTGAATGGTACACTCTTGATGGCGAAAAATTTTGGATGTTTTTCCATTCTCCATTATAGCCTATGAGATTCATTAGAATAAATGGGCCCGTATGGTAAGGGTTAGGGTTAGGGTTAGAGTTCAGGACACACTTATGTTTAAGTGAATATTGGGGTTGGGTTTAGGGTTGGGTAAGATGTATTTTTAATATCACACTGAATGGTACACTCTTGATGGGGAAAAATTTTGGATGTTTTTCCATTCTCCATTATAGCCTATGAGATTCATTAGAATGAATGGGCCCATATGGTTAGGGTTAGGGTTAGGGTTCACGACACACTTATGTTTGGGTGAATATTGGGGTTGGGTTTAGGGTTGGGTAAGATGTATTTTTAATATCACACTGAATGGTACACTCTTGATGGGGAAACATTTTGGATGTTTTTCTATTCTCCATTATAGCCTATGAGATTCATAAGAATGAATGGGCCCATATGGTAAGGGTTAGGGTTAGGGTTAGAATTCAGGACACACTCATGTTCGGGTGAATATTGTGCTTTGGTTTAGGGCTGGGTAAGATGTATTTTTAATATCACACTGAATGGTACACTCTTGATGGGGAAAAATTTTGGATGTTTTTCCATTCTCCATTATAGCCTATGAGATTCATTAGAATGAATGGGCCCATATGGTAAGGGTTAGGGTTAGGGTTAGAGTTCAGGACACACTTATGTTTAAGTGAATATTGGGGTTGGGTTTAGGGTTGGGTAAGATGTATTTTTAATATCACACTGAATGGTACACTCTTGATGGGGAAAAATTTTGAATGTTTTTCCATTCTCCATTATAGCCTATGAGATTCATTAGAATGAATGGGCCCATATGGTAAGGGTTAGGGTTAGGGTTAGAGTTCAGGACACACTTATGTGAATATTGGGGTTGGGTTTAGGGTTGGGTAGGATGTATTTTTAATATCAAACTGAATGGTACACTCTTGATGGGGAAAAATTTTGGATGTTTTTCCATTCTCCATTATAGCCTATGAGATTCATTAGAATGAATGGGCCCATATGGTAAGGGTTAGGGTTAGGGTTAGAGTTCAGGACACACTTAAGTTTAAGTGAATATTGGGGTTGGGTTTAGGGTTGGGTAAGATGTATTTTTAATATCACACTGAATGGTACACTCTTGATGGCGAAAAATTTTGGATGTTTTTCCATTCTCCATTATAGCCTATGAGATTCATTAGAATAAATGGGCCCGTATGGTAAGGGTTAGGGTTAGGGTTAGAGTTCAGGACACACTTATGTTTAAGTGAATATTGGGGTTGGGTTTAGGGTTGGGTAAGATGTATTTTTAATATCACACTGAATGGTACACTCTTGATGGGGAAAAATTTTGGATGTTTTTCCATTCTCCATTATAGCCTATGAGATTCATTAGAATGAATGGGCCCATATGGTTAGGGTTAGGGTTAGGGTTCACGACACACTTATGTTTGGGTGAATATTGGGGTTGGGTTTAGGGTTGGGTAAGATGTATTTTTAATATCACACTGAATGGTACACTCTTGATGGGGAAACATTTTGGATGTTTTTCTATTCTCCATTATAGCCTATGAGATTCATAAGAATGAATGGGCCCATATGGTAAGGGTTAGGGTTAGGGTTAGAGTTCAGGACACACTCATGTTCGGGTGAAGATTGTGCTTTGGTTTAGGGCTGGGTAAGATGTATTTTTAATATCACACTGAATGCTACACTATTGATGGCGAAAAATTTTGGATGTTTTTCCATTCTCCATTATAGCCTATGAGATTCATTAGAATGAATGGGCCCATATGGTAAGGGTTAGGGTTAGGGTTAGAGTTCAGGACACACTTATGTTCGGGTGAATATTGGGCTTTGGTTTAGGGTTGGGTAAGATGTATTTTTAATATCACACTGAATGGTACACTCTTGATGGGGAAAAATTTCGGATGTTTTTCCATTCTCCATTATAGCCTATGAGATTCATTAGAATGAATGGGCCCATATGGTAAGGGTTAGGGTTAGGGTTAGAGTTCAGGACACACTTATGTTTAAGTGAATATTGGGGTTGGGTTTAGGGTTGGGTAAGATGTATTTTTAATATCACACTGAATGGTACACTCTTGATGGGGAAAAATTTTGAATGTTTTTCCATTCTCCATTATAGCCTATGAGATTCATTAGAATGAATGGGCCCATATGGTAAGGGTTAGGGTTAGGGTTAGAGTTCAGGACACACTTATGTGAATATTGGGGTTGGGTTTAGGGTTGGGTAGGATGTATTTTTAATATCAAACTGAATGGTACACTCTTGATGGGGAAAAATTTTGGATGTTTTTCCATTCTCCATTATAGCCTATGAGATTCATTAGAATGAATGGGCCCATATGGTAAGGGTTAGGGTTAGGGTTAGAGTTCAGGACACACTTAAGTTTAAGTGAATATTGGGGTTGGGTTTAGGGTTGGGTAAGATGTATTTTTAATATCACACTGAATGGTACACTCTTGATGGGGAAAAATTTTGGATGTTTTTCCATTCTCCATTATAGCCTATGAGATTCATTAGAATAAATGGGCCCGTATGGTAAGGGTTAGGGTTAGGGTTAGAGTTCAGGACACACTTATGTTTAAGTGAATATTGGGGTTGGGTTTAGGGTTGGGTAAGATGTATTTTTAATATCACACTGAATGGTACACTCTTGATGGGGAAAAATTTTGGATGTTTTTCCATTCTCCATTATAGCCTATGAGATTCATTAGAATGAATGGGCCAATATGGTTAGGGTTAGGGTTAGGGTTCACGACACACTTATGTTTGGGTGAATATTGGGGTTGGGTTTAGGGTTGGGTAAGATGTATTTTTAATATCACACTGAATGGTACACTCTTGATGGGGAAACATTTTGGATGTTTTTCTATTCTCCATTATAGCCTATGAGATTCATAAGAATGAATGGGCCCATATGGTAAGGGTTAGGGTTAGGGTTAGAGTTCAGGACACACTCATGTTCGGGTGAATATTGTGCTTTGGTTTAGGGCTGGGTAAGATGTATTTTTAATATCACACTGAATGCTACACTATTGATGGCGAAAAATTTTGGATGTTTTTCCATTCTCCATTATAGCCTATGAGATTCATTAGAATGAATGGGCCCATATGGTAAGGGTTAGGGTTAGGGTTAGAGTTCAGGACACACTTATGTTCGGGTGAATATTGGGCTTTGGTTTAGGGTTGGGTAAGATGTATTTTTAATATCACACTGAATGGTACACTCTTGATGGCGAAAAATTTTGGATGTTTTTCCATTCTCCATTATAGCCTATGAGATTCATTAGAATGAATGGGCCCATATGGTAAGGGTTAGGGTTAGAGTTCAGGACACACTTATGTTTAAGTGAATACTGGGGTTGGGTTTAGGGTTCTGTAAGATGTATTTTTAATATCACACTGAATGGTACACTCTTGATGGGGAAAAATTTTGGATGTTTTTCCATTCTCCATTATAGCCTATGAGATTCATTAGAATGAATGGGCCCATATGGTAAGGGTTAGGGTTAGGGTTAGAGTTCAGGACACACTTATGTTCGGGTGAACATTGGGCTTTGGTTTAGGGCTGGGTAAGATGTATTTTTAATATCACACTGAATGCTACACTATTGATGGCGAAAAATTTTGGATGTTTTTCCATTCTCCATTATAGCCTATGAGATTCATTAGAATGAATGGGCCCATATGGTAAGGGTTAGGGTTAGGGTTAGAGTTCAGGACACACTCATGTTCGGGTGAATATTGTGCTTTGGTTTAGGGCTGGGTAAGATGTATTTTTAATATCACACTGAATGCTACACTATTGATGGCGAAAAATTTTGGATGTTTTTCCATTCTCCATTATAGCCTATGAGATTCATTAGAATGAATGGGCCCATATGGTAAGGGTTAGGGTTAGGGTTAGAGTTCAGGACACACTTATGTTCGGGTGAATATTGGGCTTTGGTTTAGGGTTGGGTAAGATGTATTTTTAATATCACACTGAATGGTACACTCTTGATGGCGAAAAATTTTGGATGTTTTTCCATTCTCCATTATAGCCTATGAGATTCATTAGAATGAATGGGCCCATATGGTAAGGGTTAGGGTTAGAGTTCAGGACACACTTATGTTTAAGTGAATACTGGGGTTGGGTTTAGGGTTCTGTAAGATGTATTTTTAATATCACACTGAATGGTACACTCTTGATGGGGAAAAATTTTGGATGTTTTTCCATTCTCCATTATAGCCTATGAGATTCATTAGAATGAATGGGCCCATATGGTAAGGGTTAGGGTTAGGGTTAGAGTTCAGGACACACTTATGTTCGGGTGAACATTGGGCTTTGGTTTAGGGTTGGGTAAGATGTATTTTTAATATCACACTGAATGCTACACTCTTGATGGTGAAAAATTTTGGATGTTTTTCCATTCTCCATTATAGCCTATGAGATTCATTTGAATGAATGGGCCCATATGGTAAGGGTTAGGGTTAGGGTTAGAGTTCAGGACACACTTATGTTCGGGTGAATATTGGGCTTTGGTTTAGGGTTGGGTAAGATGTATTTTTAATATCACACTGAATGCTACACTCTTGATGGGGAAAAATTTTGGATGTTTTTCCATTCTCCATTATAGCCTATGAGATTCATTAGAATGAATGGGCCCATATGGTTAGGGTTAGGGTTAGGGTTCACGACACACTTATGTTTGGGTGAATATTGGGGTTGGGTTTAGGGTTGGGTAAGATGTATTTTTAATATCACACTGAATGGTACACTCTTGATGGGGAAACATTTTGGATGTTTTTCTATTCTCCATTATAGCCTATGAGATTCATAAGAATGAATGGGCCCATATGGTAAGGGTTAGGGTTAGGGTTAGAGTTCAGGACACACTCATGTTCGGGTGAATATTGTGCTTTGGTTTAGGGCTGGGTAAGATGTATTTTTAATATCACACTGAATGCTACACTATTGATGGCGAAAAATTTTGGATGTTTTTCCATTCTCCATTATAGCCTATGAGATTCATTAGAATGAATGGGCCCATATGGTAAGGGTTAGGGTTAGGGTTAGAGTTCAGGACACACTTATGTTTAAGTGAATATTGGGGTTGGGTTTAGGGTTGGGTAAGATGTATTTTTAATATCACACTGAATGGTACACTCTTGATGGGGAAAAATTTTGAATGTTTTTCCATTCTCCATTATAGCCTATGAGATTCATTAGAATGAATGGGCCCATATGGTAAGGGTTAGGGTTAGGGTTAGAGTTTAGGACACACTTATGTGAATATTGGGGTTGGGTTTAGGGTTGGGTAGGATGTATTTTTAATATCAAACTGAATGGTACACTCTTGATGGGGAAAAATTTTGGATGTTTTTCCATTCTCCATTATAGCCTATGAGATTCATTAGAATGAATGGGCCCATATGGTAAGGGTTAGGGTTAGGGTTAGAGTTCAGGACACACTTAAGTTTAAGTGAATATTGGGGTTGGGTTTAGGGTTGGGTAAGATGTATTTTTAATATCACACTGAATGGTACACTCTTGATGGCGAAAAATTTTGGATGTTTTTCCATTCTCCATTATAGCCTATGAGATTCATTAGAATAAATGGGCCCGTATGGTAAGGGTTAGGGTTAGGGTTAGAGTTCAGGACACACTTATGTTTAAGTGAATATTGGGGTTGGGTTTAGGGTTGGGTAAGATGTATTTTTAATATCACACTGAATGGTACACTCTTGATGGGGAAAAATTTTGGATGTTTTTCCATTCTCCATTATAGCCTATGAGATTCATTAGAATGAATGGGCCAATATGGTTAGGGTTAGGGTTAGGGTTCACGACACACTTATGTTTGGGTGAATATTGGGGTTGGGTTTAGGGTTGGGTAAGATGTATTTTTAATATCACACTGAATGGTACACTCTTGATGGGGAAACATTTTGGATGTTTTTCTATTCTCCATTATAGCCTATGAGATTCATAAGAATGAATGGGCCCATATGGTAAGGGTTAGGGTTAGGGTTAGAGTTCAGGACACACTCATGTTCGGGTGAATATTGTGCTTTGGTTTAGGGCTGGGTAAGATGTATTTTTAATATCACACTGAATGCTACACTATTGATGGCGAAAAATTTTGGATGTTTTTCCATTCTCCATTATAGCCTATGAGATTCATTAGAATGAATGGGCCCATATGGTAAGGGTTAGGGTTAGGGTTAGAGTTCAGGACACACTTATGTTCGGGTGAATATTGGGCTTTGGTTTAGGGTTGGGTAAGATGTATTTTTAATATCACACTGAATGGTACACTCTTGATGGCGAAAAATTTTGGATGTTTTTCCATTCTCCATTATAGCCTATGAGATTCATTAGAATGAATGGGCCCATATGGTAAGGGTTAGGGTTAGAGTTCAGGACACACTTATGTTTAAGTGAATACTGGGGTTGGGTTTAGGGTTCTGTAAGATGTATTTTTAATATCACACTGAATGGTACACTCTTGATGGGGAAAAATTTTGGATGTTTTTCCATTCTCCATTATAGCCTATGAGATTCATTAGAATGAATGGGCCCATATGGTAAGGGTTAGGGTTAGGGTTAGAGTTCAGGACACACTTATGTTCGGGTGAACATTGGGCTTTGGTTTAGGGCTGGGTAAGATGTATTTTTAATATCACACTGAATGCTACACTATTGATGGCGAAAAATTTTGGATGTTTTTCCATTCTCCATTATAGCCTATGAGATTCATTAGAATGAATGGGCCCATATGGTAAGGGTTAGGGTTAGGGTTAGAGTTCAGGACACACTCATGTTCGGGTGAATATTGTGCTTTGGTTTAGGGCTGGGTAAGATGTATTTTTAATATCACACTGAATGCTACACTATTGATGGCGAAAAATTTTGGATGTTTTTCCATTCTCCATTATAGCCTATGAGATTCATTAGAATGAATGGGCCCATATGGTAAGGGTTAGGGTTAGGGTTAGAGTTCAGGACACACTTATGTTCGGGTGAATATTGGGCTTTGGTTTAGGGTTGGGTAAGATGTATTTTTAATATCACACTGAATGGTACACTCTTGATGGCGAAAAATTTTGGATGTTTTTCCATTCTCCATTATAGCCTATGAGATTCATTAGAATGAATGGGCCCATATGGTAAGGGTTAGGGTTAGAGTTCAGGACACACTTATGTTTAAGTGAATACTGGGGTTGGGTTTAGGGTTCTGTAAGATGTATTTTTAATATCACACTGAATGGTACACTCTTGATGGGGAAAAATTTTGGATGTTTTTCCATTCTCCATTATAGCCTATGAGATTCATTAGAATGAATGGGCCCATATGGTAAGGGTTAGGGTTAGGGTTAGAGTTCAGGACACACTTATGTTCGGGTGAACATTGGGCTTTGGTTTAGGGTTGGGTAAGATGTATTTTTAATATCACACTGAATGCTACACTCTTGATGGTGAAAAATTTTGGATGTTTTTCCATTCTCCATTATAGCCTATGAGATTCATTTGAATGAATGGGCCCATATGGTAAGGGTTAGGGTTAGGGTTAGAGTTCAGGACACACTTATGTTCGGGTGAATATTGGGCTTTGGTTTAGGGTTGGGTAAGATGTATTTTTAATATCACACTGAATGCTACACTCTTGATGGGGAAAAATTTTGGATGTTTTTCCATTCTCCATTATAGCCTATGAGATTCATTAGAATGAATGGGCCCATATGGTTAGGGTTAGGGTTAGGGTTCAGGACACACTTATGTTTGGGTGAATATTGGGGTTGGGTTTAGGGTTGGGTAAGATGTATTTTTAATATCACACTGAATGGTACACTCTTGATGGGGAAACATTTTGGATGTTTTTCTATTCTCCATTATAGCCTATGAGATTCATTAGAATGAATGGGCCCATATGGTAAGGGTTAGGGTTAGAGTTCAGGACACACTCATGTTCGGGTGAATATTGTGCTTTGGTTTAGGGCTGGGTAAGATGTATTTTTAATATCACACTGAATGCTACACTATTGATGGCGAAAAATTTTGGATGTTTTTCCATTCTCCATTATAGCCTATGAGATTCATTAGAATGAATGGGCCCATATGGTAAGGGTTAGGGTTAGGGTTAGAGTTCAGGACACACTTATGTTCGGGTGAATATTGGGGTTTGGTTTAGGGTTGGGTAAGATGTATTTTTAATATCACACTGAATGGTACACTCTTGATGGGGAAAAATTTTGGATGTTTTTCCATTCTCCATTATAGCCTATGAGATTCATTAGAATGAATGGGCCCATATGGTAAGGGTTAGGGTTAGGGTTAGAGTTCAGGACACACTCATGTTCGGGTGAATATTGGGGTTGGGTTTAGGGTTGGGTAAGATGTATTTTTAATATCACACTGAATGGTACACTCTTGATCGGGAAAAATTTTGAATGTTTTTCTATTCTCCATTATAGCCTATGAGATTCATTTGAATGAATGGGCCCATATGGTAAGGGTTAGGGTTAGGGTTAGAGTTCAGGACAAACTTATGTTTGGGTGAATATTGGGGTTGGGTTTAGGGTTGGGTAAGATGTATTTTTAATATCACACTGAATGGTACACTCTTGATGGCGAAAAATTTTGGATGTTTTTCCATTCTCCATTATAGCCTATGAGATTCATTAGAATAAATGGGCCCGTATGGTAAGGGTTAGGGTTAGGGTTAGAGTTCAGGACACACTTATGTTTAAGTGAATATTGGGGTTGGGTTTAGGGTTGGGTAAGATGTATTTTTAATATCACACTGAATGGTACACTCTTGATGGGGAAAAATTTTGGATGTTTTTCCATTCTCCATTATAGCCTATGAGATTCATTAGAATGAATGGGCCCATATGGTTAGGGTTAGGGTTAGGGTTCACGACACACTTATGTTTGGGTGAATATTGGGGTTGGGTTTAGGGTTGGGTAAGATGTATTTTTAATATCACACTGAATGGTACACTCTTGATGGGGAAACATTTTGGATGTTTTTCTATTCTCCATTATAGCCTATGAGATTCATAAGAATGAATGGGCCCATATGGTAAGGGTTAGGGTTAGGGTTAGAGTTCAGGACACACTCATGTTCGGGTGAATATTGTGCTTTGGTTTAGGGCTGGGTAAGATGTATTTTTAATATCACACTGAATGCTACACTATTGATGGCGAAAAATTTTGGATGTTTTTCCATTCTCCATTATAGCCTATGAGATTCATTAGAATGAATGGGCCCATATGGTAAGGGTTAGGGTTAGGGTTAGAGTTCAGGACACACTTATGTTCGGGTGAATATTGGGCTTTGGTTTAGGGTTGGGTAAGATGTATTTTTAATATCACACTGAATGGTACACTCTTGATGGGGAAAAATTTTGGATGTTTTTCCATTCTCCATTATAGCCTATGAGATTCATTAGAATGAATGGGCCCATATGGTAAGGGTTAGGGTTAGGGTTAGAGTTCAGGACACACTTATGTTTAAGTGAATATTGGGGTTGGGTTTAGGGTTGGGTAAGATGTATTTTTAATATCACACTGAATGGTACACTCTTGATGGGGAAAAATTTTGAATGTTTTTCCATTCTCCATTATAGCCTATGAGATTCATTAGAATGAATGGGCCCATATGGTAAGGGTTAGGGTTAGGGTTAGAGTTCAGGACACACTTATGTGAATATTGGGGTTGGGTTTAGGGTTGGGTAGGATGTATTTTTAATATCAAACTGAATGGTACACTCTTGATGGGGAAAAATTTTGGATGTTTTTCCATTCTCCATTATAGCCTATGAGATTCATTAGAATGAATGGGCCCATATGGTAAGGGTTAGGGTTAGGGTTAGAGTTCAGGACACACTTAAGTTTAAGTGAATATTGGGGTTGGGTTTAGGGTTGGGTAAGATGTATTTTTAATATCACACTGAATGGTACACTCTTGATCGGGAAAAATTTTGAATGTTTTTCTATTCTCCATTATAGCCTATGAGATTCATTTGAATGAATGGGCGCATATGGTAAGGGTTAGGGTTAGGGTTAGAGTTCAGGACACACTTATGTTTGGGTGAATATTGGGGTTGGGTTTAGGGTTGGGTAAGATGTATTTTTAATATCACACTGAATGGTACACTCTTGATGGCGAAAAATTTTGGATGTTTTTCCATTCTCCATTATAGCCTATGAGATTCATTAGAATGAATGGGCCCGTATGGTAAGGGTTAGGGTTAGGGTTAGAGTTCAGGACACACTTATGTTTAAGTGAATATTGGGGTTGGGTTTAGGGTTGGGTAAGATGTATTTTTCATATCACACCGAATGGTACACTCTTGATGGGGAAAAATTTTGGATGTTTTTCCATTCTCCATTATAGCCTATGAGATTCATTAGAATGAATGGGCCCATATGGTTAGGGTTAGGGTTAGGGTTCAGGACACACTTATGTTTGGGTGAATATTGGGGTTGGGTTTAGGGTTGGGTAAGATGTATTTTTAATATCACACTGAATGGTACACTCTTGATGGGGAAACATTTTGGATGTTTTTCTATTCTCCATTATAGACTATGAGATTCATTAGAATGAATGGGCCCATATGGTAAGGGTTAGGGTTAGGGTTAGAGTTCAGGACACACTCATGTTCGGGTGAATATTGTGCTTTGGTTTAGGGCTGGGTAAGATGTATTTTTAATATCACACTGAATGCTACACTATTGATGGCGAAAAATTTTGGATGTTTTTCCATTCTCCATTATAGCCTATGAGATTCATTAGAATGAATGGGCCCATATGGTAAGGGTTAGGGTTAGGGTTAGAGTTCAGGACACACTTATGTTCGGGTGAATATTGGGCTTTGGTTTAGGGTTGGGTAAGATGTATTTTTAATATCACACTGAATGGTACACTCTTGATGGGGAAAAATTTTGGATGTTTTTCCATTCTCCATTATAGCCTATGAGATTCATTAGAATGAATGGGCCCATATGGTAAGGGTTAGGGTTAGGGTTAGAGTTCAGGACACACTTATGTTTAAGTGAATATTGGGGTTGGGTTTAGGGTTGGGTAAGATGTATTTTTAATATCACACTGAATGGTACACTCTTGATGGGGAAAAATTTTGAATGTTTTTCCATTCTCCATTATAGCCTATGAGATTCATTAGAATGAATGGGCCCATATGGTAAGGGTTAGGGTTAGGGTTAGAGTTCAGGACACACTTATGTGAATATTGGGGTTGGGTTTAGGGTTGGGTAGGATGTATTTTTAATATCAAACTGAATGGTAGACTCTTGATGGGGAAAAATTTTGGATGTTTTTCCATTCTCCATTATAGCCTATGAGATTCATTAGAATGAATGGGCCCGTATGGTAAGGGTTAGGGTTAGGGTTAGAGTTCAGGACACACTTATGTTCGGGTGAATATTGGGGTTTGGTTTAGGGTTGGGTAAGATGTATTTTTAATATCACACTGAATGCTACACTCTTGATGGCGAAAAATTTTGGATGTTTTTCCATTCTCCATTATAGCCTATGAGATTCATTAGAATGAATGGGCCCATATGGTAAGGGTTAGGGTTAGGGTTAGAGTTCAGGACACACTTATGTTTAAGTGAATATTGGGGTTGGGTTTAGGGTTGGGTAAGATGTATTTTTAATATCACACTGAATGGTACACTCTTGATGGCGAAAAATTTTGGATGTTTTTCCATTCTCCATTATAGCCTATGAGATTCATTAGAATGAATGGGCCCATATGGTAAGGGTTAGGGTTAGAGTTCAGGACACACTTATGTTTAAGTGAATACTGGGGTTGGGTTTAGGGTTCTGTAAGATGTATTTTTAATATCACACTGAATGGTACACTCTTGATGGGGAAAAATTTTGGATGTTTTTCCATTCTCCATTATAGCCTATGAGATTCATTAGAATGAATGGGCCCATATGGTAAGGGTTAGGGTTAGGGTTAGAGTTCAGGACACACTTATGTTCGGGTGAACATTGGGCTTTGGTTTAGGGTTGGGTAAGATGTATTTTTAATATCACACTGAATGCTACACTCTTGATGGTGAAAAATTTTGGATGTTTTTCCATTCTCCATTATAGCCTATGAGATTCATTTGAATGAATGGGCCCATATGGTAAGGGTTAGGGTTAGGGTTAGAGTTCAGGACACACTTATGTTCGGGTGAATATTGGGCTTTGGTTTAGGGTTGGGTAAGATGTATTTTTAATATCACACTGAATGCTACACTCTTGATGGGGAAAAATTTTGGATGTTTTTCCATTCTCCATTATAGCCTATGAGATTCATTAGAATGAATGGGCCCATATGGTTAGGGTTAGGGTTAGGGTTCACGACACACTTATGTTTGGGTGAATATTGGGGTTGGGTTTAGGGTTGGGTAAGATGTATTTTTAATATCACACTGAATGGTACACTCTTGATGGGGAAACATTTTGGATGTTTTTCTATTCTCCATTATAGCCTATGAGATTCATAAGAATGAATGGGCCCATATGGTAAGGGTTAGGGTTAGGGTTAGAGTTCAGGACACACTCATGTTCGGGTGAATATTGTGCTTTGGTTTAGGGCTGGGTAAGATGTATTTTTAATATCACACTGAATGCTACACTATTGATGGCGAAAAATTTTGGATGTTTTTCCATTCTCCATTATAGCCTATGAGATTCATTAGAATGAATGGGCCCATATGGTAAGGGTTAGGGTTAGGGTTAGAGTTCAGGACACACTTATGTTTAAGTGAATATTGGGGTTGGGTTTAGGGTTGGGTAAGATGTATTTTTAATATCACACTGAATGGTACACTCTTGATGGGGAAAAATTTTGAATGTTTTTCCATTCTCCATTATAGCCTATGAGATTCATTAGAATGAATGGGCCCATATCGTAAGGGTTAGGGTTAGGGTTAGAGTTTAGGACACACTTATGTGAATATTGGGGTTGGGTTTAGGGTTGGGTAGGATGTATTTTTAATATCAAACTGAATGGTACACTCTTGATGGGGAAAAATTTTGGATGTTTTTCCATTCTCCATTATAGCCTATGAGATTCATTAGAATGAATGGGCCCATATGGTAAGGGTTAGGGTTAGGGTTAGAGTTCAGGACACACTTAAGTTTAAGTGAATATTGGGGTTGGGTTTAGGGTTGGGTAAGATGTATTTTTAATATCACACTGAATGGTACACTCTTGATGGCGAAAAATTTTGGATGTTTTTCCATTCTCCATTATAGCCTATGAGATTCATTAGAATAAATGGGCCCGTATGGTAAGGGTTAGGGTTAGGGTTAGAGTTCAGGACACACTTATGTTTAAGTGAATATTGGGGTTGGGTTTAGGGTTGGGTAAGATGTATTTTTAATATCACACTGAATGGTACACTCTTGATGGGGAAAAATTTTGGATGTTTTTCCATTCTCCATTATAGCCTATGAGATTCATTAGAATGAATGGGCCAATATGGTTAGGGTTAGGGTTAGGGTTCACGACACACTTATGTTTGGGTGAATATTGGGGTTGGGTTTAGGGTTGGGTAAGATGTATTTTTAATATCACACTGAATGGTACACTCTTGATGGGGAAACATTTTGGATGTTTTTCTATTCTCCATTATAGCCTATGAGATTCATAAGAATGAATGGGCCCATATGGTAAGGGTTAGGGTTAGGGTTAGAGTTCAGGACACACTCATGTTCGGGTGAATATTGTGCTTTGGTTTAGGGCTGGGTAAGATGTATTTTTAATATCACACTGAATGCTACACTATTGATGGCGAAAAATTTTGGATGTTTTTCCATTCTCCATTATAGCCTATGAGATTCATTAGAATGAATGGGCCCATATGGTAAGGGTTAGGGTTAGGGTTAGAGTTCAGGACACACTTATGTTCGGGTGAATATTGGGCTTTGGTTTAGGGTTGGGTAAGATGAATTTTTAATATCACACTGAATGGTACACTCTTGATGGGGAAAAATTTCGGATGTTTTTCCATTCTCCATTATAGCCTATGAGATTCATTAGAATGAATGGGCCCATATGGTAAGGGTTAGGGTTAGGGTTAGAGTTCAGGACACACTTATGTTTAAGTGAATATTGGGGTTGGGTTTAGGGTTGGGTAAGATGTATTTTTAATATCACACTGAATGGTACACTCTTGATGGGGAAAAATTTTGAATGTTTTTCCATTCTCCATTATAGCCTATGAGATTCATTAGAATGAATGGGCCCATATGGTAAGGGTTAGGGTTAGGGTTAGAGTTCAGGACACACTTATGTGAATATTGGGGTTGGGTTTAGGGTTGGGTAGGATGTATTTTTAATATCAAACTGAATGGTACACTCTTGATGGGGAAAAATTTTGGATGTTTTTCCATTCTCCATTATAGCCTATGAGATTCATTAGAATGAATGGGCCCATATGGTAAGGGTTAGGGTTAGGGTTAGAGTTCAGGACACACTTAAGTTTAAGTGAATATTGGGGTTGGGTTTAGGGTTGGGTAAGATGTATTTTTAATATCACACTGAATGGTACACTCTTGATGGCGAAAAATTTTGGATGTTTTTCCATTCTCCATTATAGCCTATGAGATTCATTAGAATAAATGGGCCCGTATGGTAAGGGTTAGGGTTAGGGTTAGAGTTCAGGACACACTTATGTTTAAGTGAATATTGGGGTTGGGTTTAGGGTTGGGTAAGATGTATTTTTAATATCACACTGAATGGTACACTCTTGATGGGGAAAAATTTTGGATGTTTTTCCATTCTCCATTATAGCCTATGAGATTCATTAGAATGAATGGGCCAATATGGTTAGGGTTAGGGTTAGGGTTCACGACACACTTATGTTTGGGTGAATATTGGGGTTGGGTTTAGGGTTGGGTAAGATGTATTTTTAATATCACACTGAATGGTACACTCTTGATGGGGAAACATTTTGGATGTTTTTCTATTCTCCATTATAGCCTATGAGATTCATAAGAATGAATGGGCCCATATGGTAAGGGTTAGGGTTAGGGTTAGAGTTCAGGACACACTCATGTTCGGGTGAATATTGTGCTTTGGTTTAGGGCTGGGTAAGATGTATTTTTAATATCACACTGAATGCTACACTATTGATGGCGAAAAATTTTGGATGTTTTTCCATTCTCCATTATAGCCTATGAGATTCATTAGAATGAATGGGCCCATATGGTAAGGGTTAGGGTTAGGGTTAGAGTTCAGGACACACTTATGTTCGGGTGAATATTGGGCTTTGGTTTAGGGTTGGGTAAGATGTATTTTTAATATCACACTGAATGGTACACTCTTGATGGCGAAAAATTTTGGATGTTTTTCCATTCTCCATTATAGCCTATGAGATTCATTAGAATGAATGGGCCCATATGGTAAGGGTTAGGGTTAGAGTTCAGGACACACTTATGTTTAAGTGAATACTGGGGTTGGGTTTAGGGTTCTGTAAGATGTATTTTTAATATCACACTGAATGGTACACTCTTGATGGGGAAAAATTTTGGATGTTTTTCCATTCTCCATTATAGCCTATGAGATTCATTAGAATGAATGGGCCCATATGGTAAGGGTTAGGGTTAGGGTTAGAGTTCAGGACACACTTATGTTCGGGTGAACATTGGGCTTTGGTTTAGGGTTGGGTAAGATGTATTTTTAATATCACACTGAATGCTACACTCTTGATGGTGAAAAATTTTGGATGTTTTTCCATTCTCCATTATAGCCTATGAGATTCATTTGAATGAATGGGCCCATATGGTAAGGGTTAGGGTTAGGGTTAGAGTTCAGGACACACTTATGTTTGGGTGAATATTGGGCTTTGGTTTAGGGTTGGGTAAGATGTATTTTTAATATCACACTGAATGCTACACTCTTGATGGGGAAAAATTTTGGATGTTTTTCCATTCTCCATTATAGCCTATGAGATTCATTAGAATGAATGGGCCCATATGGTTAGGGTTAGGGTTAGGGTTCAGGACACACTTATGTTTGGGTGAATATTGGGGTTGGGTTTAGGGTTGGGTAAGATGTATTTTTAATATCACACTGAATGGTACACTCTTGATGGGGAAACATTTTGGATGTTTTTCTATTCTCCATTATAGCCTATGAGATTCATTAGAATGAATGGGCCCATATGGTAAGGGTTAGGGTTAGAGTTCAGGACACACTCATGTTCGGGTGAATATTGTGCTTTGGTTTAGGGCTGGGTAAGATGTATTTTTAATATCACACTGAATGCTACACTATTGATGGCGAAAAATTTTGGATGTTTTTCCATTCTCCATTATAGCCTATGAGATTCATTAGAATGAATGGGCCCATATGGTAAGGGTTAGGGTTAGGGTTAGAGTTCAGGACACACTTATGTTCGGGTGAATATTGGGGTTTGGTTTAGGGTTGGGTAAGATGTATTTTTAATATCACACTGAATGGTACACTCTTGATGGGGAAAAATTTTGGATGTTTTTCCATTCTCCATTATAGCCTATGAGATTCATTAGAATGAATGGGCCCATATGGTAAGGGTTAGGGTTAGGGTTAGAGTTCAGGACACACTCATGTTCGGGTGAATATTGGGCTTTGGTTTAGGGTTGGGTAAGATGTATTTTTAATATCACACTGAAAGCTACACTATTGATGGTGAAAAATTTTGGATGTTTTTCCATTCTCCATTATAGCCTATGAGATTCATTAGAATGAATGGGCCCATATGGTAAGGGTTAGGGTTAGGGTTAGAGTTCAGGACACACTTATGTTTAAGTGAATATTGGGGTTGGGTTTAGGGTTGGGTAAGATGTATTTTTAATATCACACTGAATGGTACACTCTTGATCGGGAAAAATTTTGAATGTTTTTCTATTCTCCATTATAGCCTATGAGATTCATTTGAATGAATGGGCCCATATGGTAAGGGTTAGGGTTAGGGTTAGAGTTCAGGACAAACTTATGTTTGGGTGAATATTGGGGTTGGGTTTAGGGTTGGGTAAGATGTATTTTTAATATCACACTGAATGGTACACTCTTGATGGCGAAAAATTTTGGATGTTTTTCCATTCTCCATTATAGCCTATGAGATTCATTAGAATAAATGGGCCCGTATGGTAAGGGTTAGGGTTAGGGTTAGAGTTCAGGACACACTTATGTTTAAGTGAATATTGGGGTTGGGTTTAGGGTTGGGTAAGATGTATTTTTAATATCACACTGAATGGTACACTCTTGATGGGGAAAAATTTTGGATGTTTTTCCATTCTCCATTATAGCCTATGAGATTCATTAGAATGAATGGGCCCATATGGTTAGGGTTAGGGTTAGGGTTCACGACACACTTATGTTTGGGTGAATATTGGGGTTGGGTTTAGGGTTGGGTAAGATGTATTTTTAATATCACACTGAATGGTACACTCTTGATGGGGAAACATTTTGGATGTTTTTCTATTCTCCATTATAGCCTATGAGATTCATAAGAATGAATGGGCCCATATGGTAAGGGTTAGGGTTAGGGTTAGAGTTCAGGACACACTCATGTTCGGGTGAATATTGTGCTTTGGTTTAGGGCTGGGTAAGATGTATTTTTAATATCACACTGAATGCTACACTATTGATGGCGAAAAATTTTGGATGTTTTTCCATTCTCCATTATAGCCTATGAGATTCATTAGAATGAATGGGCCCATATGGTAAGGGTTAGGGTTAGGGTTAGAGTTCAGGACACACTTATGTTCGGGTGAATATTGGGCTTTGGTTTAGGGTTGGGTAAGATGTATTTTTAATATCACACTGAATGGTACACTCTTGATGGGGAAAAATTTTGGATGTTTTTCCATTCTCCATTATAGCCTATGAGATTCATTAGAATGAATGGGCCCATATGGTAAGGGTTAGGGTTAGGGTTAGAGTTCAGGACACACTTATGTTTAAGTGAATATTGGGGTTGGGTTTAGGGTTGGGTAAGATGTATTTTTAATATCACACTGAATGGTACACTCTTGATGGGGAAAAATTTTGAATGTTTTTCCATTCTCCATTATAGCCTATGAGATTCATTAGAATGAATGGGCCCATATGGTAAGGGTTAGGGTTAGGGTTAGAGTTCAGGACACACTTATGTGAATATTGGGGTTGGGTTTAGGGTTGGGTAGGATGTATTTTTAATATCAAACTGAATGGTACACTCTTGATGGGGAAAAATTTTGGATGTTTTTCCATTCTCCATTATAGCCTATGAGATTCATTAGAATGAATGGGCCCATATGGTAAGGGTTAGGGTTAGGGTTAGAGTTCAGGACACACTTAAGTTTAAGTGAATATTGGGGTTGGGTTTAGGGTTGGGTAAGATGTATTTTTAATATCACACTGAATGGTACACTCTTGATCGGGAAAAATTTTGAATGTTTTTCTATTCTCCATTATAGCCTATGAGATTCATTTGAATGAATGGGCGCATATGGTAAGGGTTAGGGTTAGGGTTAGAGTTCAGGACACACTTATGTTTGGGTGAATATTGGGGTTGGGTTTAGGGTTGGGTAAGATGTATTTTTAATATCACACTGAATGGTACACTCTTGATGGCGAAAAATTTTGGATGTTTTTCCATTCTCCATTATAGCCTATGAGATTCATTAGAATGAATGGGCCCGTATGGTAAGGGTTAGGGTTAGGGTTAGAGTTCAGGACACACTTATGTTTAAGTGAATATTGGGGTTGGGTTTAGGGTTGGGTAAGATGTATTTTTAATATCACACTGAATGGTACACTCTTGATGGGGAAAAATTTTGGATGTTTTTCCATTCTCCATTATAGCCTATGAGATTCATTAGAATGAATGGGCCCATATGGTTAGGGTTAGGGTTAGGGTTCAGGACACACTTATGTTTGGGTGAATATTGGGGTTGGGTTTAGGGTTGGGTAAGATGTATTTTTAATATCACACTGAATGGTACACTCTTGATGGGGAAACATTTTGGATGTTTTTCTATTCTCCATTATAGACTATGAGATTCATTAGAATGAATGGGCCCATATGGTAAGGGTTAGGGTTAGGGTTAGAGTTCAGGACACACTCATGTTCGGGTGAATATTGTGCTTTGGTTTAGGGCTGGGTAAGATGTATTTTTAATATCACACTGAATGCTACACTATTGATGGCGAAAAATTTTGGATGTTTTTCCATTCTCCATTATAGCCTATGAGATTCATTAGAATGAATGGGCCCATATGGTAAGGGTTAGGGTTAGGGTTAGAGTTCAGGACACACTTATGTTCGGGTGAATATTGGGCTTTGGTTTAGGGTTGGGTAAGATGTATTTTTAATATCACACTGAATGGTACACTCTTGATGGGGAAAAATTTTGGATGTTTTTCCATTCTCCATTATAGCCTATGAGATTCATTAGAATGAATGGGCCCATATGGTAAGGGTTAGGGTTAGGGTTAGAGTTCAGGACACACTTATGTTTAAGTGAATATTGGGGTTGGGTTTAGGGTTGGGTAAGATGTATTTTTAATATCACACTGAATGGTACACTCTTGATGGGGAAAAATTTTGAATGTTTTTCCATTCTCCATTATAGCCTATGAGATTCATTAGAATGAATGGGCCCATATGGTAAGGGTTAGGGTTAGGGTTAGAGTTCAGGACACACTTATGTGAATATTGGGGTTGGGTTTAGGGTTGGGTAGGATGTATTTTTAATATCAAACTGAATGGTAGACTCTTGATGGGGAAAAATTTTGGATGTTTTTCCATTCTCCATTATAGCCTATGAGATTCATTAGAATGAATGGGCCCGTATGGTAAGGGTTAGGGTTAGGGTTAGAGTTCAGGACACACTTATGTTCGGGTGAATATTGGGGTTTGGTTTAGGGTTGGGTAAGATGTATTTTTAATATCACACTGAATGCTACACTCTTGATGGCGAAAAATTTTGGATGTTTTTCCATTCTCCATTATAGCCTATGAGATTCATTAGAATGAATGGGCCCATATGGTAAGGGTTAGGGTTAGGGTTAGAGTTCAGGACACACTTATGTTTAAGTGAATATTGGGGTTGGGTTTAGGGTTGGGTAAGATGTATTTTTAATATCACACTGAATGGTACACTCTTGATGGCGAAAAATTTTGGATGTTTTTCCATTCTCCATTATAGCCTATGAGATTCATTAGAATGAATGGGCCCATATGGTAAGGGTTAGGGTTAGAGTTCAGGACACACTTATGTTTAAGTGAATACTGGGGTTGGGTTTAGGGTTCTGTAAGATGTATTTTTAATATCACACTGAATGGTACACTCTTGATGGGGAAAAATTTTGGATGTTTTTCCATTCTCCATTATAGCCTATGAGATTCATTAGAATGAATGGGCCCATATGGTAAGGGTTAGGGTTAGGGTTAGAGTTCAGGACACACTTATGTTCGGGTGAACATTGGGCTTTGGTTTAGGGTTGGGTAAGATGTATTTTTAATATCACACTGAATGCTACACTCTTGATGGTGAAAAATTTTGGATGTTTTTCCATTCTCCATTATAGCCTATGAGATTCATTTGAATGAATGGGCCCATATGGTAAGGGTTAGGGTTAGGGTTAGAGTTCAGGACACACTTATGTTCGGGTGAATATTGGGCTTTGGTTTAGGGTTGGGTAAGATGTATTTTTAATATCACACTGAATGCTACACTCTTGATGGGGAAAAATTTTGGATGTTTTTCCATTCTCCATTATAGCCTATGAGATTCATTAGAATGAATGGGCCCATATGGTTAGGGTTAGGGTTAGGGTTCACGACACACTTATGTTTGGGTGAATATTGGGGTTGGGTTTAGGGTTGGGTAAGATGTATTTTTAATATCACACTGAATGGTACACTCTTGATGGGGAAACATTTTGGATGTTTTTCTATTCTCCATTATAGCCTATGAGATTCATAAGAATGAATGGGCCCATATGGTAAGGGTTAGGGTTAGGGTTAGAGTTCAGGACACACTTATGTTCGGGTGAATATTGTGCTTTGGTTTAGGGTTGGGTAAGATGTATTTTTAATATCACACTGAATGCTACACTCTTGATGGGGAAAAATTTTGGATGTTTTTCCATTCTCCATTATAGCCTATGAGATTCATTAGAATGAATGGGCCCATATGGTAAGGGTTAGGGTTAGGGTTAGAGTTCAGGACACACTTATGTTCGGGTGAATATTGGGCTTTGGTTTAGGGTTGGGTAAGATGTATTTTTAATATCACACTGAATGGTACACTCTTGATGGGGAAAAATTTTGGATGTTTTTCCATTCTCCATTATAGCCTATGAGATTCATTAGAATGAATGGGCCCATATGGTTAGGGTTAGGGTTAGGGTTCACGACACACTTATGTTTGGGTGAATATTGGGGTTGGGTTTAGGGTTGGGTAAGATGTATTTTTAATATCACACTGAATGGTACACTCTTGATGGGGAAACATTTTGGATGTTTTTCTATTCTCCATTATAGCCTATGAGATTCATAAGAATGAATGGGCCCATATGGTAAGGGTTAGGGTTAGAGTTCAGGACACACTCATGTTCGGGTGAATATTGTGCTTTGGTTTAGGGCTGGGTAAGATGTATTTTTAATATCACACTGAATGCTACACTATTGATGGCGAAAAATTTTGGATGTTTTTCCATTCTCCATTATAGCCTATGAGATTCATTAGAATGAATGGGCCCATATGGTAAGGGTTAGGGTTAGGGTTAGAGTTCAGGACACACTTATGTTCGGGTGAATATTGGGGTTTGGTTTAGGGTTGGGTAAGATGTATTTTTAATATCACACTGAATGGTACACTCTTGATGGGGAAAAATTTTGGATGTTTTTCCATTCTCCATTATAGCCTATGAGATTCATTAGAATCAATGGGTCCATATGGTAAGGGTTAGGGTTAGGGTTAGAGTTCCGGACACACTCATGTTCGGGTGAATATTGTGCTTTGGTTTAGGGCTGGGTAAGATGTATTTTTAATATCACACTGAATGCTACACTATTGATGGCGAAAAATTTTGGATGTTTTTCCATTCTCCATTATAGCCTATGAGATTCATTAGAATGAATGGGCCCATATGGTAAGGGTTAGGGTTAGGGTTAGAGTTCAGGACACACTTATGTTCGGGTGAATATTGGGCTTTGGTTTAGGGTTGGGTAAGATGTATTTTTAATATCACACTGAATGGTACACTCTTGATGGGGAAAAATTTTGGATGTTTTTCCATTCTCCATTATAGCCTATGAGATTCATTAGAATGAATGGGCCCATATGGTAAGGGTTAGGGTTAGGGTTAGAGTTCAGGACACACTTATGTTTAAGTGAATATTGGGGTTGGGTTTAGGGTTGGGTAAGATGTATTTTTAATATCACACTGAATGGTACACTCTTGATGGGGAAAAATTTTGAATGTTTTTCCATTCTCCATTATAGCCTATGAGATTCATTAGAATGAATGGGCCCATATGGTAAGGGTTAGGGTTAGGGTTAGAGTTCAGGACACACTTATGTGAATATTGGGGTTGGGTTTAGGGTTGGGTAGGATGTATTTTTAATATCAAACTGAATGGTACACTCTTGATGGGGAAAAATTTTGGATGTTTTTCCATTCTCCATTATAGCCTATGAGATTCATTAGAATGAATGGGCCCATATGGTAAGGGTTAGGGTTAGGGTTAGAGTTCAGGACACACTTAAGTTTAAGTGAATATTGGGGTTGGGTTTAGGGTTGGGTAAGATGTATTTTTAATATCACACTGAATGGTACACTCTTGATCGGGAAAAATTTTGAATGTTTTTCTATTCTCCATTATAGCCTATGAGATTCATTTGAATGAATGGGCGCATATGGTAAGGGTTAGGGTTAGGGTTAGAGTTCAGGACACACTTATGTTTGGGTGAATATTGGGGTTGGGTTTAGGGTTGGGTAAGATGTATTTTTAATATCACACTGAATGGTACACTCTTGATGGCGAAAAATTTTGGATGTTTTTCCATTCTCCATTATAGCCTATGAGATTCATTAGAATGAATGGGCCCATATGGTAAGGGTTAGGGTTAGGGTTAGAGTTCAGGACACACTTATGTTCGGGTGAATATTGGGCTTTGGTTTAGGGTTGGGTAAGATGAATTTTTAATATCACACTGAATGGTACACTCTTGATGGGGAAAAATTTTGGATGTTTTTCCATTCTCCATTATAGCCTATGAGATTCATTAGAATGAATGGGCCCATATGGTAAGGGTTAGGGTTAGGGTTAGAGTTCAGGACACACTTATGTTTAAGTGAATATTGGGGTTGGGTTTAGGGTTGGGTAAGATGTATTTTTAATATCACACTGAATGGTACACTCTTGATGGGGAAAAATTTTGAATGTTTTTCCATTCTCCATTATAGCCTATGAGATTCATTAGAATGAATGGGCCCATATGGTAAGGGTTAGGGTTAGGGTTAGAGTTCAGGACACACTTATGTGAATATTGGGGTTGGGTTTAGGGTTGGGTAGGATGTATTTTTAATATCAAACTGAATGGTACACTCTTGATGGGGAAAAATTTTGGATGTTTTTCCATTCTCCATTATAGCCTATGAGATTCATTAGAATGAATGGGCCCATATGGTAAGGGTTAGGGTTAGGGTTAGAGTTCAGGACACACTTAAGTTTAAGTGAATATTGGGGTTGGGTTTAGGGTTGGGTAAGATGTATTTTTAATATCACACTGAATGGTACACTCTTGATGGCGAAAAATTTTGGATGTTTTTCCATTCTCCATTATAGCCTATGAGATTCATTAGAATAAATGGGCCCGTATGGTAAGGGTTAGGGTTAGGGTTAGAGTTCAGGACACACTTATGTTTAAGTGAATATTGGGGTTGGGTTTAGGGTTGGGTAAGATGTATTTTTAATATCACACTGAATGGTACACTCTTGATGGGGAAAAATTTTGGATGTTTTTCCATTCTCCATTATAGCCTATGAGATTCATTAGAATGAATGGGCCAATATGGTTAGGGTTAGGGTTAGGGTTCACGACACACTTATGTTTGGGTGAATATTGGGGTTGGGTTTAGGGTTGGGTAAGATGTATTTTTAATATCACACTGAATGGTACACTCTTGATGGGGAAACATTTTGGATGTTTTTCTATTCTCCATTATAGCCTATGAGATTCATAAGAATGAATGGGCCCATATGGTAAGGGTTAGGGTTAGGGTTAGAGTTCAGGACACACTCATGTTCGGGTGAATATTGTGCTTTGGTTTAGGGCTGGGTAAGATGTATTTTTAATATCACACTGAATGCTACACTATTGATGGCGAAAAATTTTGGATGTTTTTCCATTCTCCATTATAGCCTATGAGATTCATTAGAATGAATGGGCCCATATGGTAAGGGTTAGGGTTAGGGTTAGAGTTCAGGACACACTTATGTTCGGGTGAATATTGGGCTTTGGTTTAGGGTTGGGTAAGATGTATTTTTAATATCACACTGAATGGTACACTCTTGATGGCGAAAAATTTTGGATGTTTTTCCATTCTCCATTATAGCCTATGAGATTCATTAGAATGAATGGGCCCATATGGTAAGGGTTAGGGTTAGAGTTCAGGACACACTTATGTTTAAGTGAATACTGGGGTTGGGTTTAGGGTTCTGTAAGATGTATTTTTAATATCACACTGAATGGTACACTCTTGATGGGGAAAAATTTTGGATGTTTTTCCATTCTCCATTATAGCCTATGAGATTCATTAGAATGAATGGGCCCATATGGTAAGGGTTAGGGTTAGGGTTAGAGTTCAGGACACACTTATGTTCGGGTGAACATTGGGCTTTGGTTTAGGGTTGGGTAAGATGTATTTTTAATATCACACTGAATGCTACACTCTTGATGGTGAAAAATTTTGGATGTTTTTCCATTCTCCATTATAGCCTATGAGATTCATTTGAATGAATGGGCCCATATGGTAAGGGTTAGGGTTAGGGTTAGAGTTCAGGACACACTTATGTTCGGGTGAATATTGGGCTTTGGTTTAGGGTTGGGTAAGATGTATTTTTAATATCACACTGAATGCTACACTCTTGATGGGGAAAAATTTTGGATGTTTTTCCATTCTCCATTATAGCCTATGAGATTCATTAGAATGAATGGGCCCATATGGTTAGGGTTAGGGTTAGGGTTCAGGACACACTTATGTTTGGGTGAATATTGGGGTTGGGTTTAGGGTTGGGTAAGATGTATTTTTAATATCACACTGAATGGTACACTCTTGATGGGGAAACATTTTGGATGTTTTTCTATTCTCCATTATAGCCTATGAGATTCATTAGAATGAATGGGCCCATATGGTAAGGGTTAGGGTTAGAGTTCAGGACACACTCATGTTCGGGTGAATATTGTGCTTTGGTTTAGGGCTGGGTAAGATGTATTTTTAATATCACACTGAATGCTACACTATTGATGGCGAAAAATTTTGGATGTTTTTCCATTCTCCATTATAGCCTATGAGATTCATTAGAATGAATGGGCCCATATGGTAAGGGTTAGGGTTAGGGTTAGAGTTCAGGACACACTTATGTTCGGGTGAATATTGGGGTTTGGTTTAGGGTTGGGTAAGATGTATTTTTAATATCACACTGAATGGTACACTCTTGATGGGGAAAAATTTTGGATGTTTTTCCATTCTCCATTATAGCCTATGAGATTCATTAGAATCAATGGGTCCATATGGTAAGGGTTAGGGTTAGGGTTAGAGTTCAGGACACACTCATGTTCGGGTGAATATTGTGCTTTGGTTTAGGGCTGGGTAAGATGTATTTTTAATATCACACTGAATGCTACACTATTGATGGCGAAAAATTTTGGATGTTTTTCCATTCTCCATTATAGCCTATGAGATTCATTAGAATGAATGGGCCCATATGGTAAGGGTTAGGGTTAGGGTTAGAGTTCAGGACACACTTATGTTCGGGTGAATATTGGGCTTTGGTTTAGGGTTGGGTAAGATGTATTTTTAATATCACACTGAATGGTACACTCTTGATGGGGAAAAATTTTGGATGTTTTTCCATTCTCCATTATAGCCTATGAGATTCATTAGAATGAATGGGCCCATATGGTAAGGGTTAGGGTTAGGGTTAGAGTTCAGGACACACTTATGTTTAAGTGTGATATTATGTTTAAGTGAATATTGGGGTTGGGTTTAGGGTTGGGTAAGATGTATTTTTAATATCACACTGAATGGTACACTCTTGATGGGGAAAAATTTTGAATGTTTTTCCATTCTCCATTATAGCCTATGAGATTCATTAGAATGAATGGGCCCATATGGTAAGGGTTAGGGTTAGGGTTAGAGTTCAGGACACACTTATGTGAATATTGGGGTTGGGTTTAGGGTTGGGTAGGATGTATTTTTAATATCAAACTGAATGGTACACTCTTGATGGGGAAAAATTTTGGATGTTTTTCCATTCTCCATTATAGCCTATGAGATTCATTAGAATGAATGGGCCCATATGGTAAGGGTTAGGGTTAGGGTTAGAGTTCAGGACACACTTAAGTTTAAGTGAATATTGGGGTTGGGTTTAGGGTTGGGTAAGATGTATTTTTAATATCACACTGAATGGTACACTCTTGATCGGGAAAAATTTTGAATGTTTTTCTATTCTCCATTATAGCCTATGAGATTCATTTGAATGAATGGGCGCATATGGTAAGGGTTAGGGTTAGGGTTAGAGTTCAGGACACACTTATGTTTGGGTGAATATTGGGGTTGGGTTTAGGGTTGGGTAAGATGTATTTTTAATATCACACTGAATGGTACACTCTTGATGGCGAAAAATTTTGGATGTTTTTCCATTCTCCATTATAGCCTATGAGATTCATTAGAATGAATGGGCCCGTATGGTAAGGGTTAGGGTTAGGGTTAGAGTTCAGGACACACTTATGTTTAAGTGAATATTGGGGTTGGGTTTAGGGTTGGGTAAGATGTATTTTTAATATCACACTGAATGGTACACTCTTGATGGGGAAAAATTTTGGATGTTTTTCCATTCTCCATTATAGCCTATGAGATTCATTAGAATGAATGGGCCCATATGGTTAGGGTTAGAGTTAGGGTTCAGGACACACTTATGTTTGGGTGAATATTGGGGTTGGGTTTAGGGTTGGGTAAGATGTATTTTTAATATCACACTGAATGGTACACTCTTGATGGGGAAACATTTTGGATGTTTTTCTATTCTCCATTATAGACTATGAGATTCATTAGAATGAATGGGCCCATATGGTAAGGGTTAGGGTTAGGGTTAGAGTTCAGGACACACTCATGTTCGGGTGAATATTGTGCTTTGGTTTAGGGCTGGGTAAGATGTATTTTTAATATCACACTGAATGCTACACTATTGATGGCGAAAAATTTTGGATGTTTTTCCATTCTCCATTATAGCCTATGAGATTCATTAGAATGAATGGGCCCATATGGTAAGGGTTAGGGTTAGGGTTAGAGTTCAGGACACACTTATGTTCGGGTGAATATTGGGCTTTGGTTTAGGGTTGGGTAAGATGTATTTTTAATATCACACTGAATGGTACACTCTTGATGGGGAAAAATTTTGGATGTTTTTCCATTCTCCATTATAGCCTATGAGATTCATTAGAATGAATGGGCCCATATGGTAAGGGTTAGGGTTAGGGTTAGAGTTCAGGACACACTTATGTTTAAGTGAATATTGGGGTTGGGTTTAGGGTTGGGTAAGATGTATTTTTAATATCACACTGAATGGTACACTCTTGATGGGGAAAAATTTTGAATGTTTTTCCATTCTCCATTATAGCCTATGAGATTCATTAGAATGAATGGGCCCATATGGTAAGGGTTAGGGTTAGGGTTAGAGTTCAGGACACACTTATGTGAATATTGGGGTTGGGTTTAGGGTTGGGTAGGATGTATTTTTAATATCAAACTGAATGGTAGACTCTTGATGGGGAAAAATTTTGGATGTTTTTCCATTCTCCATTATAGCCTATGAGATTCATTAGAATGAATGGGCCCGTATGGTAAGGGTTAGGGTTAGGGTTAGAGTTCAGGACACACTTATGTTCGGGTGAATATTGGGGTTTGGTTTAGGGTTGGGTAAGATGTATTTTTAATATCACACTGAATGCTACAGTCTTGATGGCGAAAAATTTTGGATGTTTTTCCATTCTCCATTATAGCCTATGAGATTCATTAGAATGAAT
Source organism: Heteronotia binoei (assembly GCF_032191835.1). Lineage (NCBI taxonomy): Eukaryota > Metazoa > Chordata > Lepidosauria > Squamata > Gekkonidae > Heteronotia > Heteronotia binoei. Next base: position 146,013 of record NW_026800157.1, read on the forward strand.
GGGCCCATATGGTAAGGGTTAGGGTTAGGGTTAGAGTTCAGGACACACTTATGTTTAAGTGAATATTGGGGTTGGGTTTAGGGTTGGGTAAGATGTATTTTTAATATCACACTGAATGGTACACTCTTGATGGCGAAAAATTTTGGATGTTTTTCCATTCTCCATTATAGCCTATGAGATTCATTAGAATGAATGGGCCCATATGGTAAGGGTTAGGGTTAGAGTTCAGGACACACTTATGTTTAAGTGAATACTGGGGTTGGGTTTAGGGTTCTGTAAGATGTATTTTTAATATCACACTGAATGGTACACTCTTGATGGGGAAAAATTTTGGATGTTTTTCCATTCTCCATTATAGCCTATGAGATTCATTAGAATGAATGGGCCCATATGGTAAGGGTTAGGGTTAGGGTTAGAGTTCAGGACACACTTATGTTCGGGTGAACATTGGGCTTTGGTTTAGGGTTGGGTAAGATGTATTTTTAATATCACACTGAATGCTACACTCTTGATGGTGAAAAATTTTGGATGTTTTTCCATTCTCCATTATAGCCTATGAGATTCATTAGAATGAATGGGCCCATATGGTAAGGGTTAGGGTTAGGGTTAGAGTTCAGGACACCCTTATGTTCGGGTGAATATTGGGCTTTGGTTTAGGGTTGGGTAAGATGTATTTTTAATATCACACTGAATGCTACACTCTTGATGGGGAAAAATTTTGGATGTTTTTCCATTCTCCATTATAGCCTATGAGATTCATTAGAATGAATGGGCCCATATGGTTAGGGTTAGGGTTAGGGTTCACGACACACTTATGTTTGGGTGAATATTGGGGTTGGGTTTAGGGTTGGGTAAGATGTATTTTTAATATCACACTGAATGGTACACTCTTGATGGGGAAACATTTTGGATGTTTTTCTATTCTCCATTATAGCCTATGAGATTCATAAGAATGAATGGGCCCATATGGTAAGGGTTAGGGTTAGGGTTAGAGTTCAGGACACACTCATGTTCGGGTGAATATTGTGCTTTGGTTTAGGGCTGGGTAAGATGTATTTTTAATATCACACTGAATGCTACACTATTGATGGCGAAAAATTTTGGATGTTTTTCCATTCTCCATTATAGCCTATGATATTCATTAGAATGAATGGGCCCATATGGTAAGGGTTAGGGTTAGGGTTAGAGTTCAGGACACACTTATGTTCGGGTGAATATTGGGCTTTGGTTTAGGGTTGGGTAAGATGTATTTTTAATATCACACTGAATGGTACACTCTTGATGGGGAAAAATTTCGGATGTTTTTCCATTCTCCATTATAGCCTATGAGATTCATTAGAATGAATGGGCCCATATGGTAAGGGTTAGGGTTAGGGTTAGAGTTCAGGACACACTTATGTTTAAGTGAATATTGGGGTTGGGTTTAGGGTTGGGTAAGATGTATTTTTAATATCACACTGAATGGTACACTCTTGATGGGGAAAAATTTTGAATGTTTTTCCATTCTCCATTATAGCCTATGAGATTCATTAGAATGAATGGGCCCATAGGGTTAGGGTTAGGGTTAGAGTTCAGGACACACTTATGTGAATATTGGGGTTGGGTTTAGGGTTGGGTAGGATGTATTTTTAATATCAAACTGAATGGTACACTCTTGATGGGGAAAAATTTTGGATGTTTTTCCATTCTCCATTATAGCCTATGAGATTCATTAGAATGAATGGGCCCATATGGTAAGGGTTAGGGTTAGGGTTAGAGTTCAGGACACACTTACGTTTAAGTGAATATTGGGGTTGGATTTAGGGTTGGGTAAGATGTATTTTTAATATCACACTGAATGGTACACTCTTGATGGCGAAAAATTTTGGATGTTTTTCCATTCTCCATTATAGCCTATGAGATTCATTAGAATAAATGGGCCCGTATGGTAAGGGTTAGGGTTAGGGTTAGAGTTCAGGACACACTTATGTTTAAGTGAATATTGGGGTTGGGTTTAGGGTTGGGTAAGATGTATTTTTAATATCACACTGAATGGTACACTCTTGATGGGGAAAAATTTTGGATGTTTTTCCATTCTCCATTATAGCCTATGAGATTCATTAGAATGAATGGGCCAATATGGTTAGGGTTAGGGTTAGGGTTCACGACACACTTATGTTTGGGTGAATATTGGGGTTGGGTTTAGGGTTGGGTAAGATGTATTTTTAATATCACACTGAATGCTACACTCTTGATGGGGAAAAATTTTGGATGTTTTTCCATTCTCCATTATAGCCTATGAGATTCATTAGAATGAATGGGCCCATATGGTTAGGGTTAGGGTTAGGGTTCAGGACACACTTATGTTTGGGTGAATATTGGGGTTGGGTTTAGGGTTGGGTAAGATGTATTTTTAATATCACACTGAATGGTACACTCTTGATGGGGAAACATTTTGGATGTTTTTCTATTCTCCATTATAGCCTATGAGATTCATTAGAATGAATGGGCCCATATGGTAAGGGTTAGGGTTAGAGTTCAGGACACACTCATGTTCGGGTGAATATTGTGCTTTGGTTTAGGGCTGGGTAAGATGTATTTTTAATATCACACTGAATGCTACACTATTGATGGCGAAAAATTTTGGATGTTTTTCCATTCTCCATTATAGCCTATGAGATTCATTAGAATGAATGGGCCCATATGGTAAGGGTTAGGGTTAGGGTTAGAGTTCAGGACACACTTATGTTCGGGTGAATATTGGGGTTTGGTTTAGGGTTGGGTAAGATGTATTTTTAATATCACACTGAATAGTACACTCTTGATGGGGAAAAATTTTGGATGTTTTTCCATTCTCCATTATAGCCTATGAGATTCATTAGAATGAATGGGTCCATATGGTAAGGGTTAGGGTTAGGGTTAGAGTTCAGGACACACTCATGTTCGAGTGAATATTGTGCTTTGGTTTAGGGCTGGGTAAGATGTATTTTTAATATCACACTGAATGCTACACTATTGATGGCGAAAAATTTTGGATGTTTTTCCATTCTCCATTATAGCCTATGAGATTCATTAGAATGAATGGGACCATATGGTAAGGGTTAGGGTTAGGGTTAGAGTTCAGGACACACTTATGTTCGGGTGAATATTGGGCTTTGGTTTAGGGTTGGGTAAGATGTATTTTTAATATCACACTGAATGGTACACTCTTGATGGGGAAAAATTTTGGATGTTTTTCCATTCTCCATTATAGCCTATGAGATTCATTAGAATGAATGGGCCCATATGGTTAGGGTTAGGGTTAGGGTTCAGGACACACTTATGTTTGGGTGAATATTGGGGTTGGGTTTAGGGTTGGGTAAGATGTATTTTTAATATCACACTGAATGGTACACTCTTGATGGGGAAACATTTTGGATGTTTTTCTATTCTCCATTATAGCCTATGAGATTCATTAGAATGAATGGGCCCATATGGTAAGGGTTAGGGTTAGAGTTCAGGACACACTCATGTTCGGGTGAATATTGTGCTTTGGTTTAGGGCTGGGTAAGATGTATTTTTAATATCACACTGAATGCTACACTATTGATGGCGAAAAATTTTGGATGTTTTTCCATTCTCCATTATAGCCTATGAGATTCATTAGAATGAATGGGCCCATATGGTAAGGGTTAGGGTTAGGGTTAGAGTTCAGGAAACACTTATGTTCGGGTGAATATTGGGGTTTGGTTTAGGGTTGGGTAAGATGTATTTTTAATATCACACTGAATGGTACACTCTTGATGGGGAAAAATTTTGGATGTTTTTCCATTCTCCATTATAGCCTATGAGATTCATTAGAATGAATGGGTCCATATGGTAGGGGTTAGGGTTAGGGTTAGAGTTCAGGACACACTCATGTTCGGGTGAATATTGTGCTTTGGTTTAGGGCTGGGTAAGATGTATTTTTAATATCACACTGAATGCTACACTATTGATGGCGAAAAATTTTGGATGTTTTTCCATTCTCCATTATAGCCTATGAGATTCATTAGAATGAATGGGCCCATATGGTAAGGGTTAGGGTTAGGGTTAGAGTTCAGGACACACTTATGTTCGGGTGAATATTGGGCTTTGGTTTAGGGTTGGGTAAGATGTATTTTTAATATCACACTGAATGGTACACTCTTGATGGGGAAAAATTTTGGATGTTTTTCCATTCTCCCTTATAGCCTATGAGATTCATTAGAATGAATGGGCCCATATGGTAAGGGTTAGGGTTAGGGTTAGAGTTCAGGACACACTTATGTTTAAGTGAATATTGGGGTTGGGTTTAGGGTTGGGTAAGATGTATTTTTAATATCACACTGAATGGTACACTCTTGATGGGGAAAAATTTTGAATGTTTTTCCATTCTCCATTATAGCCTATGAGATTCATTAGAATGAATGGGCCCATATGGTAAGGGTTAGGGTTAGGGTTAGAGTTCAGGACACACTTATGTGAATATTGGGGTTGGGTTTAGGGTTGGGTAGGATGTATTTTTAATATCAAACTGAATGGTACACTCTTGATGGGGAAAAATTTTGGATGTTTTTCCATTCTCCATTATAGCCTATGAGATTCATTAGAATGAATGGGCCCATATGGTAAGGGTTAGGGTTAGGGTTAGAGTTCAGGACACACTTAAGTTTAAGTGAATATTGGGGTTGGGTTTAGGGTTGGGTAAGATGTATTTTTAATATCACACTGAATGGTACACTCTTGATCGGGAAAAATTTTGAATGTTTTTCTATTCTCCATTATAGCCTATGAGATTCATTTGAATGAATGGGCGCATATGGTAAGGGTTAGGGTTAGGGTTAGAGTTCAGGACACACTTATGTTTGGGTGAATATTGGGGTTGGGTTTAGGGTTGGGTAAGATGTATTTTTAATATCACACTGAATGGTACACTCTTGATGGCGAAAAATTTTGGATGTTTTTCCATTCTCCATTATAGCCTATGAGATTCATTAGAATGAATGGGCCCGTATGGTAAGGGTTAGGGTTAGGGTTAGAGTTCAGGACACACTTATGTTTAAGTGAATATTGGGGTTGGGTTTAGGGTTGGGTAAGATGTATTTTTAATATCACACTGAATGGTACACTCTTGATGGGGAAAAATTTTGGATGTTTTTCCATTCTCCATTATAGCCTATGAGATTCATTAGAATGAATGGGCCCATATGGTTAGGGTTAGGGTTAGGGTTCAGGACACACTTATGTTTGGGTGAATATTGGGTTTGGGTTTAGGGTTGGGTAAGATGTATTTTTAATATCACACTGAATGGTACACTCTTGATGGGGAAACATTTTGGATGTTTTTCTATTCTCCATTATAGACTATGAGATTCATTAGAATGAATGGGCCCATATGGTAAGGGTTAGGGTTAGGGTTAGAGTTCAGGACACACTCATGTTCGGGTGAATATTGTGCTTTGGTTTAGGGCTGGGTAAGATGTATTTTTAATATCACACTGAATGCTACACTATTGATGGCGAAAAATTTTGGATGTTTTTCCATTCTCCATTATAGCCTATGAGATTCATTAGAATGAATGGGCCCATATGGTAAGGGTTAGGGTTAGGGTTAGAGTTCAGGACACACTTATGTTCGGGTGAATATTGGGCTTTGGTTTAGGGTTGGGTAAGATGTATTTTTAATATCACACTGAATGGTACACTCTTGATGGGGAAAAATTTTGGATGTTTTTCCATTCTCCATTATAGCCTATGAGATTCATTAGAATGAATGGGCCCATATGGTAAGGGTTAGGGTTAGGGTTAGAGTTCAGGACACACTTATGTTTAAGTGAATATTGGGGTTGGGTTTAGGGTTGGGTAAGATGTATTTTTAATATCACACTGAATGGTACACTCTTGATGGGGAAAAATTTTGAATGTTTTTCCATTCTCCATTATAGCCTATGAGATTCATTAGAATGAATGGGCCCATATGGTAAGGGTTAGGGTTAGGGTTAGAGTTCAGGACACACTTATGTGAATATTGGGGTTGGGTTTAGGGTTGGGTAGGATGTATTTTTAATATCAAACTGAATGGTACACTCTTGATGGGGAAAAATTTTGGATGTTTTTCCATTCTCCATTATAGCCTATGAGATTCATTAGAATGAATGGGCCCGTATGGTAAGGGTTAGGGTTAGGGTTAGAGTTCAGGACACACTTATGTTCGGGTGAATATTGGGGTTTGGTTTAGGGTTGGGTAAGATGTATTTTTAATATCACACTGAATGCTACACTCTTGATGGCGAAAAATTTTGGATGTTTTTCCATTCTCCATTATAGCCTATGAGATTCATTAGAATGAATGGGCCCATATGGTAAGGGTTAGGGTTAGGGTTAGAGTTCAGGACACACTTATGTTTAAGTGAATATTGGGGTTGGGTTTAGGGTTGGGTAAGATGTATTTTTAATATCACACTGAATGGTACACTCTTGATGGCGAAAAATTTTGGATGTTTTTCCATTCTCCATTATAGCCTATGAGATTCATTAGAATGAATGGGCCCATATGGTAAGGGTTAGGGTTAGAGTTCAGGGCACACTTATGTTTAAGTGAATACTGGGGTTGGGTTTAGGGTTCTGTAAGATGTATTTTTAATATCACACTGAATGGTACACTCTTGATGGGGAAAAATTTTGGATGTTTTTCCATTCTCCATTATAGCCTATGAGATTCATTAGAATGAATGGGCCCATATGGTAAGGGTTAGGGTTAGGGTTAGAGTTCAGGACACACTTATGTTCGGGTGAACATTGGGCTTTGGTTTAGGGTTGGGTAAGATGTATTTTTAATATCACACTGAATGCTACACTCTTGATGGTGAAAAATTTTGGATGTTTTTCCATTCTCCATTATAGCCTATGAGATTCATTTGAATGAATGGGCCCATATGGTAAGGGTTAGGGTTAGGGTTAGAGTTCAGGACACACTTATGTTCGGGTGAATATTGGGCTTTGGTTTAGGGTTGGGTAAGATGTATTTTTAATATCACACTGAATGCTACACTCTTGATGGGGAAAAATTTTGGATGTTTTTCCATTCTCCATTATAGCCTATGAGATTCATTAGAATGAATGGGCCCATATGGTTAGGGTTAGGGTTAGGGTTCACGACACACTTATGTTTGGGTGAATATTGGGGTTGGGTTTAGGGTTGGGTAAGATGTATTTTTAATATCACACTGAATGGTACACTCTTGATGGGGAAACATTTTGGATGTTTTTCTATTCTCCATTATAGCCTATGAGATTCATAAGAATGAATGGGCCCATATGGTAAGGGTTAGGGTTAGGGTTAGAGTTCAGGACACACTCATGTTCGGGTGAATATTGTGCTTTGGTTTAGGGCTGGGTAAGATGTATTTTTAATATCACACTGAATGCTACACTATTGATGGCGAAAAATTTTGGATGTTTTTCCATTCTCCATTATAGCCTATGAGATTCATTAGAATGAATGGGCCCATATGGTAAGGGTTAGGGTTAGGGTTAGAGTTCAGGACACACTTATGTTCGGGTGAATATTGGGCTTTGGTTTAGGGTTGGGTAAGATGTATTTTTAATATCACACTGAATGGTACACTCTTGATGGGGAAAAATTTCGGATGTTTTTCCATTCTCCATTATAGCCTATGAGATTCATTAGAATGAATGGGCCCATATGGTAAGGGTTAGGGTTAGGGTTAGAGTTCAGGACACACTTATGTTTAAGTGAATATTGGGGTTGGGTTTAGGGTTGGGTAAGATGTATTTTTAATATCACACTGAATGGTACACTCTTGATGGGGAAAAATTTTGAATGTTTTTCCATTCTCCATTATAGCCTATGAGATTCATTAGAATGAATGGGCCCATATGGTAAGGGTTAGGGTTAGGGTTAGAGTTCAGGACACACTTATGTGAATATTGGGGTTGGGTTTAGGGTTGGGTAGGATGTATTTTTAATATCAAACTGAATGGTACACTCTTGATGGGGAAAAATTTTGGATGTTTTTCCATTCTCCATTATAGCCTATGAGATTCATTAGAATGAATGGGCCCATATGGTAAGGGTTAGGGTTAGGGTTAGAGTTCAGGACACACTTAAGTTTAAGTGAATATTGGGGTTGGGTTTAGGGTTGGGTAAGATGTATTTTTAATATCACACTGAATGGTACACTCTTGATGGCGAAAAATTTTGGATGTTTTTCCATTCTCCATTATAGCCTATGAGATTCATTAGAATAAATGGGCCCGTATGGTAAGGGTTAGGGTTAGGGTTAGAGTTCAGGACACACTTATGTTTAAGTGAATATTGGGGTTGGGTTTAGGGTTGGGTAAGATGTATTTTTAATATCACACTGAATGGTACACTCTTGATGGGGAAAAATTTTGAATGTTTTTCCATTCTCCATTATAGCCTATGAGATTCATTAGAATGAATGGGCCCATATGGTAAGGGTTAGGGTTAGGGTTAGAGTTCAGGACACACTTATGTGAATATTGGGGTTGGGTTTAGGGTTGGGTAGGATGTATTTTTAATATCAAACTGAATGGTACACTCTTGATGGGGAAAAATTTTGGATGTTTTTCCATTCTCCATTATAGCCTATGAGATTCATTAGAATGAATGGGCCCGTATGGTAAGGGTTAGGGTTAGGGTTAGAGTTCAGGACACACTTATGTTCGGGTGAATATTGGGGTTTGGTTTAGGGTTGGGTAAGATGTATTTTTAATATCACACTGAATGCTACACTCTTGATGGCGAAAAATTTTGGATGTTTTTCCATTCTCCATTATAGCCTATGAGATTCATTAGAATGAATGGGCCCATATGGTAAGGGTTAGGGTTAGGGTTAGAGTTCAGGACACACTTATGTTTAAGTGAATATTGGGGTTGGGTTTAGGGTTGGGTAAGATGTATTTTTAATATCACACTGAATGGTACACTCTTGATGGCGAAAAATTTTGGATGTTTTTCCATTCTCCATTATAGCCTATGAGATTCATTAGAATGAATGGGCCCATATGGTAAGGGTTAGGGTTAGAGTTCAGGGCACACTTATGTTTAAGTGAATACTGGGGTTGGGTTTAGGGTTCTGTAAGATGTATTTTTAATATCACACTGAATGGTACACTCTTGATGGGGAAAAATTTTGGATGTTTTTCCATTCTCCATTATAGCCTATGAGATTCATTAGAATGAATGGGCCCATATGGTAAGGGTTAGGGTTAGGGTTAGAGTTCAGGACACACTTATGTTCGGGTGAACATTGGGCTTTGGTTTAGGGTTGGGTAAGATGTATTTTTAATATCACACTGAATGCTACACTCTTGATGGTGAAAAATTTTGGATGTTTTTCCATTCTCCATTATAGCCTATGAGATTCATTTGAATGAATGGGCCCATATGGTAAGGGTTAGGGTTAGGGTTAGAGTTCAGGACACACTTATGTTCGGGTGAATATTGGGCTTTGGTTTAGGGTTGGGTAAGATGTATTTTTAATATCACACTGAATGCTACACTCTTGATGGGGAAAAATTTTGGATGTTTTTCCATTCTCCATTATAGCCTATGAGATTCATTAGAATGAATGGGCCCATATGGTTAGGGTTAGGGTTAGGGTTCACGACACACTTATGTTTGGGTGAATATTGGGGTTGGGTTTAGGGTTGGGTAAGATGTATTTTTAATATCACACTGAATGGTACACTCTTGATGGGGAAACATTTTGGATGTTTTTCTATTCTCCATTATAGCCTATGAGATTCATAAGAATGAATGGGCCCATATGGTAAGGGTTAGGGTTAGGGTTAGAGTTCAGGACACACTCATGTTCGGGTGAATATTGTGCTTTGGTTTAGGGCTGGGTAAGATGTATTTTTAATATCACACTGAATGCTACACTATTGATGGCGAAAAATTTTGGATGTTTTTCCATTCTCCATTATAGCCTATGAGATTCATTAGAATGAATGGGCCCATATGGTAAGGGTTAGGGTTAGGGTTAGAGTTCAGGACACACTTATGTTCGGGTGAATATTGGGCTTTGGTTTAGGGTTGGGTAAGATGTATTTTTAATATCACACTGAATGGTACACTCTTGATGGGGAAAAATTTCGGATGTTTTTCCATTCTCCATTATAGCCTATGAGATTCATTAGAATGAATGGGCCCATATGGTAAGGGTTAGGGTTAGGGTTAGAGTTCAGGACACACTTATGTTTAAGTGAATATTGGGGTTGGGTTTAGGGTTGGGTAAGATGTATTTTTAATATCACACTGAATGGTACACTCTTGATGGGGAAAAATTTTGAATGTTTTTCCATTCTCCATTATAGCCTATGAGATTCATTAGAATGAATGGGCCCATATGGTAAGGGTTAGGGTTAGGGTTAGAGTTCAGGACACACTTATGTGAATATTGGGGTTGGGTTTAGGGTTGGGTAGGATGTATTTTTAATATCAAACTGAATGGTACACTCTTGATGGGGAAAAATTTTGGATGTTTTTCCATTCTCCATTATAGCCTATGAGATTCATTAGAATGAATGGGCCCATATGGTAAGGGTTAGGGTTAGGGTTAGAGTTCAGGACACACTTAAGTTTAAGTGAATATTGGGGTTGGGTTTAGGGTTGGGTAAGATGTATTTTTAATATCACACTGAATGGTACACTCTTGATGGCGAAAAATTTTGGATGTTTTTCCATTCTCCATTATAGCCTATGAGATTCATTAGAATAAATGGGCCCGTATGGTAAGGGTTAGGGTTAGGGTTAGAGTTCAGGACACACTTATGTTTAAGTGAATATTGGGGTTGGGTTTAGGGTTGGGTAAGATGTATTTTTAATATCACACTGAATGGTACACTCTTGATGGGGAAAAATTTTGGATGTTTTTCCATTCTCCATTATAGCCTATGAGATTCATTAGAATGAATGGGCCAATATGGTTAGGGTTAGGGTTAGGGTTCACGACACACTTATGTTTGGGTGAATATTGGGGTTGGGTTTAGGGTTGGGTAAGATGTATTTTTAATATCACACTGAATGCTACACTCTTGATGGGGAAAAATTTTGGATGTTTTTCCATTCTCCATTATAGCCTATGAGATTCATTAGAATGAATGGGCCCATATGGTTAGGGTTAGGGTTAGGGTTCAGGACACACTTATGTTTGGGTGAATATTGGGGTTGGGTTTAGGGTTGGGTAAGATGTATTTTTAATATCACACTGAATGGTACACTCTTGATGGGGAAACATTTTGGATGTTTTTCTATTCTCCATTATAGCCTATGAGATTCATTAGAATGAATGGGCCCATATGGTAAGGGTTAGGGTTAGAGTTCAGGACACACTCATGTTCGGGTGAATATTGTGCTTTGGTTTAGGGCTGGGTAAGATGTATTTTTAATATCACACTGAATGCTACACTATTGATGGCGAAAAATTTTGGATGTTTTTCCATTCTCCATTATAGCCTATGAGATTCATTAGAATGAATGGGTCCATATGGTAAGGGTTAGGGTTAGGGTTAGAGTTCAGGACACACTCATGTTCGGGTGAATATTGGGCTTTGGTTTAGGGTTGGGTAAGATGTATTTTTAATATCACACTGAAAGCTACACTATTGATGGTGAAAAATTTTGGATGTTTTTCCATTCTCCATTATAGCCTATGAGATTCATTAGAATGAATGGGCCCATATGGTAAGGGTTAGGGTTAGGGTTAGAGTTCAGGACACACTTATGTTTAAGTGAATATTGGGGTTGGGTTTAGGGTTGGGTAAGATGTATTTTTAATATCACACTGAATGGTACACTCTTGATCGGGAAAAATTTTGAATGTTTTTCTATTCTCCATTATAGCCTATGAGATTCATTTGAATGAATGGGCCCATATGGTAAGGGTTAGGGTTAGGGTTAGAGTTCAGGACAAACTTATGTTTGGGTGAATATTGGGGTTGGGTTTAGGGTTGGGTAAGATGTATTTTTAATATCACACTGAATGGTACACTCTTGATGGCGAAAAATTTTGGATGTTTTTCCATTCTCCATTATAGCCTATGAGATTCATTAGAATAAATGGGCCCGTATGGTAAGGGTTAGGGTTAGGGTTAGAGTTCAGGACACACTTATGTTTAAGTGAATATTGGGGTTGGGTTTAGGGTTGGGTAAGATGTATTTTTAATATCACACTGAATGGTACACTCTTGATGGGGAAAAATTTTGGATGTTTTTCCATTCTCCATTATAGCCTATGAGATTCATTAGAATGAATGGGCCCATATGGTTAGGGTTAGGGTTAGGGTTCACGACACACTTATGTTTGGGTGAATATTGGGGTTGGGTTTAGGGTTGGGTAAGATGTATTTTTAATATCACACTGAATGGTACACTCTTGATGGGGAAACATTTTGGATGTTTTTCTATTCTCCATTATAGCCTATGAGATTCATTAGAATGAATGGGCCCATATGGTAAGGGTTAGGGTTAGAGTTCAGGACACACTCATGTTCGGGTGAATATTGTGCTTTGGTTTAGGGCTGGGTAAGATGTATTTTTAATATCACACTGAATGCTACACTATTGATGGCGAAAAATTTTGGATGTTTTTCCATTCTCCATTATAGCCTATGAGATTCATTAGAATGAATGGGCCCATATGGTAAGGGTTAGGGTTAGGGTTAGAGTTCAGGACACACTTATGTTCGGGTGAATATTGGGGTTTGGTTTAGGGTTGGGTAAGATGTATTTTTAATATCACACTGAATGGTACACTCTTGATGGGGAAAAATTTTGGATGTTTTTCCATTCTCCATTATAGCCTATGAGATTCATTAGAATGAATGGGTCCATATGGTAGGGGTTAGGGTTAGGGTTAGAGTTCAGGACACACTCATGTTCGGGTGAATATTGTGCTTTGGTTTAGGGCTGGGTAAGATGTATTTTTAATATCACACTGAATGCTACACTATTGATGGCGAAAAATTTTGGATGTTTTTCCATTCTCCATTATAGCCTATGAGATTCATTAGAATGAATGGGCCCATATGGTAAGGGTTAGGGTTAGGGTTAGAGTTCAGGACACACTTATGTTCGGGTGAATATTGGGCTTTGGTTTAGGGTTGGGTAAGATGTATTTTTAATATCACACTGAATGGTACACTCTTGATGGGGAAAAATTTTGGATGTTTTTCCATTCTCCCTTATAGCCTATGAGATTCATTAGAATGAATGGGCCCATATGGTAAGGGTTAGGGTTAGGGTTAGAGTTCAGGACACACTTATGTTTAAGTGAATATTGGGGTTGGGTTTAGGGTTGGGTAAGATGTATTTTTAATATCACACTGAATGGTACACTCTTGATGGGGAAAAATTTTGAATGTTTTTCCATTCTCCATTATAGCCTATGAGATTCATTAGAATGAATGGGCCCATATGGTAAGGGTTAGGGTTAGGGTTAGAGTTCAGGACACACTTATGTGAATATTGGGGTTGGGTTTAGGGTTGGGTAGGATGTATTTTTAATATCAAACTGAATGGTACACTCTTGATGGGGAAAAATTTTGGATGTTTTTCCATTCTCCATTATAGCCTATGAGATTCATTAGAATGAATGGGCCCATATGGTAAGGGTTAGGGTTAGGGTTAGAGTTCAGGACACACTTAAGTTTAAGTGAATATTGGGGTTGGGTTTAGGGTTGGGTAAGATGTATTTTTAATATCACACTGAATGGTACACTCTTGATCGGGAAAAATTTTGAATGTTTTTCTATTCTCCATTATAGCCTATGAGATTCATTTGAATGAATGGGCGCATATGGTAAGGGTTAGGGTTAGGGTTAGAGTTCAGGACACACTTATGTTTGGGTGAATATTGGGGTTGGGTTTAGGGTTGGGTAAGATGTATTTTTAATATCACACTGAATGGTACACTCTTGATGGCGAAAAATTTTGGATGTTTTTCCATTCTCCATTATAGCCTATGAGATTCATTAGAATGAATGGGCCCGTATGGTAAGGGTTAGGGTTAGGGTTAGAGTTCAGGACACACTTATGTTTAAGTGAATATTGGGGTTGGGTTTAGGGTTGGGTAAGATGTATTTTTAATATCACACTGAATGGTACACTCTTGATGGGGAAAAATTTTGGATGTTTTTCCATTCTCCATTATAGCCTATGAGATTCATTAGAATGAATGGGCCCATATGGTTAGGGTTAGGGTTAGGGTTCAGGACACACTTATGTTTGGGTGAATATTGGGCTTTGGTTTAGGGTTGGGTAAGATGTATTTTTAATATCACACTGAATGGTACACTCTTGATGGGGAAAAATTTTGGATGTTTTTCCATTCTCCCTTATAGCCTATGAGATTCATTAGAATGAATGGGCCCATATGGTAAGGGTTAGGGTTAGGGTTAGAGTTCAGGACACACTTATGTTTAAGTGAATATTGGGGTTGGGTTTAGGGTTGGGTAAGATGTATTTTTAATATCACACTGAATGGTACACTCTTGATGGGGAAAAATTTTGAATGTTTTTCCATTCTCCATTATAGCCTATGAGATTCATTAGAATGAATGGGCCCATATGGTAAGGGTTAGGGTTAGGGTTAGAGTTCAGGACACACTTATGTGAATATTGGGGTTGGGTTTAGGGTTGGGTAGGATGTATTTTTAATATCAAACTGAATGGTACACTCTTGATGGGGAAAAATTTTGGATGTTTTTCCATTCTCCATTATAGCCTATGAGATTCATTAGAATGAATGGGCCCATATGGTAAGGGTTAGGGTTAGGGTTAGAGTTCAGGACACACTTAAGTTTAAGTGAATATTGGGGTTGGGTTTAGGGTTGGGTAAGATGTATTTTTAATATCACACTGAATGGTACACTCTTGATCGGGAAAAATTTTGAATGTTTTTCTATTCTCCATTATAGCCTATGAGATTCATTTGAATGAATGGGCGCATATGGTAAGGGTTAGGGTTAGGGTTAGAGTTCAGGACACACTTATGTTTGGGTGAATATTGGGGTTGGGTTTAGGGTTGGGTAAGATGTATTTTTAATATCACACTGAATGGTACACTCTTGATGGCGAAAAATTTTGGATGTTTTTCCATTCTCCATTATAGCCTATGAGATTCATTAGAATGAATGGGCCCGTATGGTAAGGGTTAGGGTTAGGGTTAGAGTTCAGGACACACTTATGTTTAAGTGAATATTGGGGTTGGGTTTAGGGTTGGGTAAGATGTATTTTTAATATCACACTGAATGGTACACTCTTGATGGGGAAAAATTTTGGATGTTTTTCCATTCTCCATTATAGCCTATGAGATTCATTAGAATGAATGGGCCCATATGGTTAGGGTTAGGGTTAGGGTTCAGGACACACTTATGTTTGGGTGAATATTGGGGTTGGGTTTAGGGTTGGGTAAGATGTATTTTTAATATCACACTGAATGGTACACTCTTGATGGGGAAACATTTTGGATGTTTTTCTATTCTCCATTATAGACTATGAGATTCATTAGAATGAATGGGCCCATATGGTAAGGGTTAGGGTTAGGGTTAGAGTTCAGGACACACTCATGTTCGGGTGAATATTGTGCTTTGGTTTAGGGCTGGGTAAGATGTATTTTTAATATCACACTGAATGCTACACTATTGATGGCGAAAAATTTTGGATGTTTTTCCATTCTCCATTATAGCCTATGAGATTCATTAGAATGAATGGGCCCATATGGTAAGGGTTAGGGTTAGGGTTAGAGTTCAGGACACACTTATGTTCGGGTGAATATTGGGCTTTGGTTTAGGGTTGGGTAAGATGTATTTTTAATATCACACTGAATGGTACACTCTTGATGGGGAAAAATTTTGGATGTTTTTCCATTCTCCATTATAGCCTATGAGATTCATTAGAATGAATGGGCCCATATGGTAAGGGTTAGGGTTAGGGTTAGAGTTCAGGACACACTTATGTTTAAGTGAATATTGGGGTTGGGTTTAGGGTTGGGTAAGATGTATTTTTAATATCACACTGAATGGTACACTCTTGATGGGGAAAAATTTTGAATGTTTTTCCATTCTCCATTATAGCCTATGAGATTCATTAGAATGAATGGGCCCATATGGTAAGGGTTAGGGTTAGGGTTAGAGTTCAGGACACACTTATGTGAATATTGGGGTTGGGTTTAGGGTTGGGTAGGATGTATTTTTAATATCAAACTGAATGGTACACTCTTGATGGGGAAAAATTTTGGATGTTTTTCCATTCTCCATTATAGCCTATGAGATTCATTAGAATGAATGGGCCCGTATGGTAAGGGTTAGGGTTAGGGTTAGAGTTCAGGACACACTTATGTTCGGGTGAATATTGGGGTTTGGTTTAGGGTTGGGTAAGATGTATTTTTAATATCACACTGAATGCTACACTCTTGATGGCGAAAAATTTTGGATGTTTTTCCATTCTCCATTATAGCCTATGAGATTCATTAGAATGAATGGGCCCATATGGTAAGGGTTAGGGTTAGGGTTAGAGTTCAGGACACACTTATGTTTAAGTGAATATTGGGGTTGGGTTTAGGGTTGGGTAAGATGTATTTTTAATATCACACTGAATGGTACACTCTTGATGGCGAAAAATTTTGGATGTTTTTCCATTCTCCATTATAGCCTATGAGATTCATTAGAATGAATGGGCCCATATGGTAAGGGTTAGGGTTAGAGTTCAGGACACACTTATGTTTAAGTGAATACTGGGGTTGGGTTTAGGGTTCTGTAAGATGTATTTTTAATATCACACTGAATGGTACACTCTTGATGGGGAAAAATTTTGGATGTTTTTCCATTCTCCATTATAGCCTATGAGATTCATTAGAATGAATGGGCCCATATGGTAAGGGTTAGGGTTAGGGTTAGAGTTCAGGACACACTTATGTTCGGGTGAACATTGGGCTTTGGTTTAGGGTTGGGTAAGATGTATTTTTAATATCACACTGAATGCTACACTCTTGATGGTGAAAAATTTTGGATGTTTTTCCATTCTCCATTATAGCCTATGAGATTCATTTGAATGAATGGGCCCATATGGTAAGGGTTAGGGTTAGGGTTAGAGTTCAGGACACACTTATGTTCGGGTGAATATTGGGCTTTGGTTTAGGGTTGGGTAAGATGTATTTTTAATATCACACTGAATGCTACACTCTTGATGGGGAAAAATTTTGGATGTTTTTCCATTCTCCATTATAGCCTATGAGATTCATTAGAATGAATGGGCCCATATGGTTAGGGTTAGGGTTAGGGTTCACGACACACTTATGTTTGGGTGAATATTGGGGTTGGGTTTAGGGTTGGGTAAGATGTATTTTTAATATCACACTGAATGGTACACTCTTGATGGGGAAACATTTTGGATGTTTTTCTATTCTCCATTATAGCCTATGAGATTCATAAGAATGAATGGGCCCATATGGTAAGGGTTAGGGTTAGGGTTAGAGTTCAGGACACACTCATGTTCGGGTGAATATTGTGCTTTGGTTTAGGGCTGGGTAAGATGTATTTTTAATATCACACTGAATGCTACACTATTGATGGCGAAAAATTTTGGATGTTTTTCCATTCTCCATTATAGCCTATGAGATTCATTAGAATGAATGGGCCCATATGGTAAGGGTTAGGGTTAGGGTTAGAGTTCAGGACACACTTATGTTCGGGTGAATATTGGGCTTTGGTTTAGGGTTGGGTAAGATGTATTTTTAATATCACACTGAATGGTACACTCTTGATGGGGAAAAATTTCGGATGTTTTTCCATTCTCCATTATAGCCTATGAGATTCATTAGAATGAATGGGCCCATATGGTAAGGGTTAGGGTTAGGGTTAGAGTTCAGGACACACTTATGTTTAAGTGAATATTGGGGTTGGGTTTAGGGTTGGGTAAGATGTATTTTTAATATCACACTGAATGGTACACTCTTGATGGGGAAAAATTTTGAATGTTTTTCCATTCTCCATTATAGCCTATGAGATTCATTAGAATGAATGGGCCCATATGGTAAGGGTTAGGGTTAGGGTTAGAGTTCAGGACACACTTATGTGAATATTGGGGTTGGGTTTAGGGTTGGGTAGGATGTATTTTTAATATCAAACTGAATGGTACACTCTTGATGGGGAAAAATTTTGGATGTTTTTCCATTCTCCATTATAGCCTATGAGATTCATTAGAATGAATGGGCCCATATGGTAAGGGTTAGGGTTAGGGTTAGAGTTCAGGACACACTTAAGTTTAAGTGAATATTGGGGTTGGGTTTAGGGTTGGGTAAGATGTATTTTTAATATCACACTGAATGGTACACTCTTGATGGCGAAAAATTTTGGATGTTTTTCCATTCTCCATTATAGCCTATGAGATTCATTAGAAAAAATGGGCCCGTATGGTAAGGGTTAGGGTTAGGGTTAGAGTTCAGGACACACTTATGTTTAAGTGAATATTGGGGTTGGGTTTAGGGTTGGGTAAGATGTATTTTTAATATCACACTGAATGGTACACTCTTGATGGGGAAAAATTTTGGATGTTTTTCCATTCTCCATTATAGCCTATGAGATTCATTAGAATGAATGGGCCAATATGGTTAGGGTTAGGGTTAGGGTTCACGACACACTTATGTTTGGGTGAATATTGGGGTTGGGTTTAGGGTTGGGTAAGATGTATTTTTAATATCACACTGAATGCTACACTCTTGATGGGGAAAAATTTTGGATGTTTTTCCATTCTCCATTATAGCCTATGAGATTCATTAGAATGAATGGGCCCATATGGTTAGGGTTAGGGTTAGGGTTCAGGACACACTTATGTTTGGGTGAATATTGGGGTTGGGTTTAGGGTTGGGTAAGATGTATTTTTAATATCACACTGAATGGTACACTCTTGATGGGGAAACATTTTGGATGTTTTTCTATTCTCCATTATAGCCTATGAGATTCATTAGAATGAATGGGCCCATATGGTAAGGGTTAGGGTTAGAGTTCAGGACACACTCATGTTCGGGTGAATATTGTGCTTTGGTTTAGGGCTGGGTAAGATGTATTTTTAATATCACACTGAATGCTACACTATTGATGGCGAAAAATTTTGGATGTTTTTCCATTCTCCATTATAGCCTATGAGATTCATTAGAATGAATGGGTCCATATGGTAAGGGTTAGGGTTAGGGTTAGAGTTCAGGACACACTCATGTTCGGGTGAATATTGGGCTTTGGTTTAGGGTTGGGTAAGATGTATTTTTAATATCACACTGAAAGCTACACTATTGATGGTGAAAAATTTTGGATGTTTTTCCATTCTCCATTATAGCCTATGAGATTCATTAGAATGAATGGGCCCATATGGTAAGGGTTAGGGTTAGGGTTAGAGTTCAGGACACACTTATGTTTAAGTGAATATTGGGGTTGGGTTTAGGGTTGGGTAAGATGTATTTTTAATATCACACTGAATGGTACACTCTTGATCGGGAAAAATTTTGAATGTTTTTCTATTCTCCATTATAGCCTATGAGATTCATTTGAATGAATGGGCCCATATGGTAAGGGTTAGGGTTAGGGTTAGAGTTCAGGACAAACTTATGTTTGGGTGAATATTGGGGTTGGGTTTAGGGTTGGGTAAGATGTATTTTTAATATCACACTGAATGGTACACTCTTGATGGCGAAAAATTTTGGATGTTTTTCCATTCTCCATTATAGCCTATGAGATTCATTAGAATAAATGGGCCCGTATGGTAAGGGTTAGGGTTAGGGTTAGAGTTCAGGACACACTTATGTTTAAGTGAATATTGGGGTTGGGTTTAGGGTTGGGTAAGATGTATTTTTAATATCACACTGAATGGTACACTCTTGATGGGGAAAAATTTTGGATGTTTTTCCATTCTCCATTATAGCCTATGAGATTCATTAGAATGAATGGGCCCATATGGTTAGGGTTAGGGTTAGGGTTCACGACACACTTATGTTTGGGTGAATATTGGGGTTGGGTTTAGGGTTGGGTAAGATGTATTTTTAATATCACACTGAATGGTACACTCTTGATGGGGAAACATTTTGGATGTTTTTCTATTCTCCATTATAGCCTATGAGATTCATTAGAATGAATGGGCCCATATGGTAAGGGTTAGGGTTAGAGTTCAGGACACACTCATGTTCGGGTGAATATTGTGCTTTGGTTTAGGGCTGGGTAAGATGTATTTTTAATATCACACTGAATGCTACACTATTGATGGCGAAAAATTTTGGATGTTTTTCCATTCTCCATTATAGCCTATGAGATTCATTAGAATGAATGGGCCCATATGGTAAGGGTTAGGGTTAGGGTTAGAGTTCAGGACACACTTATGTTCGGGTGAATATTGGGGTTTGGTTTAGGGTTGGGTAAGATGTATTTTTAATATCACACTGAATGGTACACTCTTGATGGGGAAAAATTTTGGATGTTTTTCCATTCTCCATTATAGCCTATGAGATTCATTAGAATGAATGGGTCCATATGGTAAGGGTTAGGGTTAGGGTTAGAGTTCAGGACACACTCATGTTCGGGTGAATATTGGGCTTTGGTTTAGGGTTGGGTAAGATGTATTTTTAATATCACACTGAAAGCTACACTATTGATGGTGAAAAATTTTGGATGTTTTTCCATTCTCCATTATAGCCTATGAGATTCATTAGAATGAATGGGCCCATATGGTAAGGGTTAGGGTTAGGGTTAGAGTTCAGGACACACTTATGTTTAAGTGAATATTGGGGTTGGGTTTAGGGTTGGGTAAGATGTATTTTTAATATCACACTGAATGGTACACTCTTGATCGGGAAAAATTTTGAATGTTTTTCTATTCTCCATTATAGCCTATGAGATTCATTTGAATGAATGGGCCCATATGGTAAGGGTTAGGGTTAGGGTTAGAGTTCAGGACAAACTTATGTTTGGGTGAATATTGGGGTTGGGTTTAGGGTTGGGTAAGATGTATTTTTAATATCACACTGAATGGTACACTCTTGATGGCGAAAAATTTTGGATGTTTTTCCATTCTCCATTATAGCCTATGAGATTCATTAGAATAAATGGGCCCGTATGGTAAGGGTTAGGGTTAGGGTTAGAGTTCAGGACACACTTATGTTTAAGTGAATATTGGGGTTGGGTTTAGGGTTGGGTAAGATGTATTTTTTATATCACACTGAATGGTACACTCTTGATGGGGAAAAATTTTGGATGTTTTTCCATTCTCCATTATAGCCTATGAGATTCATAAGAATGAATGGGCCCATATGGTAAGGGTTAGGGTTAGGGTTAGAGTTCAGGACACACTCATGTTCGGGTGAATATTGTGCTTTGGTTTAGGGCTGGGTAAGATGTATTTTTAATATCACACTGAATGCTACACTATTGATGGCGAAAAATTTTGGATGTTTTTCCATTCTCCATTATAGCCTATGAGATTCATTAGAATGAATGGGCCCATATGGTAAGGGTTAGGGTTAGGGTTAGAGTTCAGGACACACTTATGTTCGGGTGAATATTGGGCTTTGGTTTAGGGTTGAGTAAGATGTATTTTTAATATCACACTGAATGGTACACTCTTGATGGGGAAAAATTTTGGATGTTTTTCCATTCTCCATTATAGCCTATGAGATTCATTAGAATGAATGGGCCCATATGGTAAGGGTTAGGGTTAGGGTTAGAGTTCAGGACACACTCATGTTCGGGTGAATATTGGGCTTTGGTTTAGGGTTGGGTAAGATGTATTTTTAATATCACACTGAAAGCTACACTATTGATGGTGAAAAATTTTGGATGTTTTTCCATTCTCCATTATAGCCTATGAGATTCATTAGAATGAATGGGCCCATATGGTAAGGGTTAGGGTTAGGGTTAGAGTTCAGGACACACTTATGTGAATATTGGGGTTGGGTTTAGGGTTGGGTAGGATGTATTTTTAATATCAAACTGAATGGTACACTCTTGATGGGGAAAAATTTTGGATGTTTTTCCATTCTCCATTATAGCCTATGAGATTCATTAGAATGAATGGGCCCATATGGTAAGGGTTAGGGTTAGGGTTAGAGTTCAGGACACACTTATGTTCGGGTGAATATTGGGGTTTGGTTTAGGGTTGGGTAAGATGTATTTTTAATATCACACTGAATGCTACACTCTTGATGGCGAAAAATTTTGGATGTTTTTCCATTCTCCATTATAGCCTATGAGATTCATTAGAATGAATGGGCCCATATGGTAAGGGTTAGGGTTAGGGTTAGAGTTCAGGACACACTTATGTTTAAGTGAATATTGGGGTTGGGTTTAGGGTTGGGTAAGATGTATTTTTAATATCACACTGAATGGTACACTCTTGATCGGGAAAAATTTTGAATGTTTTTCTATTCTCCATTATAGCCTATGAGATTCATTTGAATGAATGGGCCCATATGGTAAGGGTTAGGGTTAGGGTTAGAGTTCAGGACAAACTTATGTTTGGGTGAATATTGGGGTTGGGTTTAGGGTTGGGTAAGATGTATTTTTAATATCACACTGAATGGTACACTCTTGATGGCGAAAAATTTTGGATGTTTTTCCATTCTCCATTATAGCCTATGAGATTCATTAGAATAAATGGGCCCGTATGGTAAGGGTTAGGGTTAGGGTTAGAGTTCAGGACACACTTATGTTTAAGTGAATATTGGGGTTGGGTTTAGGGTTGGGTAAGATGTATTTTTAATATCACACTGAATGGTACACTCTTGATGGGGAAAAATTTTGGATGTTTTTCCATTCTCCATTATAGCCTATGAGATTCATTAGAATGAATGGGCCCATATGGTTAGGGTTAGGGTTCACGACACACTTATGTTTAAGTGAATATTGGGGTTGGGTTTAGGGTTGGGTAAGATGTATTTTTAATATCACACTGAATGGTACACTCTTGATGGGGAAAAATTTTGAATGTTTTTCCATTCTCCATTATAGCCTATGAGATTCATTAGAATGAATGGGCCCATATGGTAAGGGTTAGGGTTAGGGTTAGAGTTCAGGACACACTTATGTGAATATTGGGGTTGGGTTTAGGGTTGGGTAGGATGTATTTTTAATATCAAACTGAATGGTACACTCTTGATGGGGAAAAATTTTGGATGTTTTTCCATTCTCCATTATAGCCTATGAGATTCATTAGAATGAATGGGCCCATATGGTAAGGGTTAGGGTTAGGGTTAGAGTTCAGGACACACTTAAGTTTAAGTGAATATTGGGGTTGGGTTTAGGGTTGGGTAAGATGTATTTTTAATATCACACTGAATGGTACACTCTTGATGGCGAAAAATTTTGGATGTTTTTCCATTCTCCATTATAGCCTATGAGATTCATTAGAATAAATGGGCCCGTATGGTAAGGGTTAGGGTTAGGGTTAGAGTTCAGGACACACTTATGTTTAAGTGAATATTGGGGTTGGGTTTAGGGTTGGGTAAGATGTATTTTTAATATCACACTGAATGGTACACTCTTGATGGGGAAAAATTTTGGATGTTTTTCCATTCTCCATTATAGCCTATGAGATTCATTAGAATGAATGGGCCCATATGGTTAGGGTTAGGGTTAGGGTTCACGACACACTTATGTTTGGGTGAATATTGGGGTTGGGTTTAGGGTTGGGTAAGATGTATTTTTAATATCACACTGAATGGTACACTCTTGATGGGGAAACATTTTGGATGTTTTTCTATTCTCCATTATAGCCTATGAGATTCATAAGAATGAATGGGCCCATATGGTAAGGGTTAGGGTTAGGGTTAGAGTTCAGGACACACTCATGTTCGGGTGAATATTGTGCTTTGGTTTAGGGCTGGGTAAGATGTATTTTTAATATCACACTGAATGCTACACTATTGATGGCGAAAAATTTTGGATGTTTTTCCATTCTCCATTATAGCCTATGAGATTCATTAGAATGAATGGGCCCATATGGTAAGGGTTAGGGTTAGGGTTAGAGTTCAGGACACACTTATGTTCGGGTGAATATTGGGCTTTGGTTTAGGGTTGGGTAAGATGTATTTTTAATATCACACTGAATGGTACACTCTTGATGGCGAAAAATTTTGGATGTTTTTCCATTCTCCATTATAGCCTATGAGATTCATTAGAATGAATGGGCCCATATGGTAAGGGTTAGGGTTAGAGTTCAGGACACACTTATGTTTAAGTGAATACTGGGGTTGGGTTTAGGGTTCTGTAAGATGTATTTTTAATATCACACTGAATGGTACACTCTTGATGGGGAAAAATTTTGGATGTTTTTCCATTCTCCATTATAGCCTATGAGATTCATTAGAATGAATGGGCCCATATGGTAAGGGTTAGGGTTAGGGTTAGAGTTCAGGACACACTTATGTTCGGGTGAACATTGGGCTTTGGTTTAGGGTTGGGTAAGATGTATTTTTAATATCACACTGAATGCTACACTCTTGATGGTGAAAAATTTTGGATGTTTTTCCATTCTCCATTATAGCCTATGAGATTCATTTGAATGAATGGGCCCATATGGTAAGGGTTAGGGTTAGGGTTAGAGTTCAGGACACACTTATGTTCGGGTGAATATTGGGCTTTGGTTTAGGGTTGGGTAAGATGTATTTTTAATATCACACTGAATGCTACACTCTTGATGGGGAAAAATTTTGGATGTTTTTCCATTCTCCATTATAGCCTATGAGATTCATTAGAATGAATGGGCCCATATGGTTAGGGTTAGGGTTCAGGACACACTTATGTTTGGGTGAATATTGGGGTTGGGTTTAGGGTTGGGTAAGATGTATTTTTAATATCACACTGAATGGTACACTCTTGATGGGGAAACATTTTGGATGTTTTTCTATTCTCCATTATAGCCTATGAGATTCATTAGAATGAATGGGCCCATATGGTAAGGGTTAGGGTTAGAGTTCAGGACACACTCATGTTCGGGTGAATATTGTGCTTTGGTTTAGGGCTGGGTAAGATGTATTTTTAATATCACACTGAATGCTACACTATTGATGGCGAAAAATTTTGGATGTTTTTCCATTCTCCATTATAGCCTATGAGATTCATTAGAATGAATGGGCCCATATGGTAAGGGTTAGGGTTAGGGTTAGAGTTCAGGACACACTTATGTGAATATTGGGGTTGGGTTTAGGGTTGGGTAGGATGTATTTTTAATATCAAACTGAATGGTACACTCTTGATGGGGAAAAATTTTGGATGTTTTTCCATTCTCCATTATAGCCTATGAGATTCATTAGAATGAATGGGCCCATATGGTAAGGGTTAGGGTTAGGGTTAGAGTTCAGGACACACTTAAGTTTAAGTGAATATTGGGGTTGGGTTTAGGGTTGGGTAAGATGTATTTTTAATATCACACTGAATGGTACACTCTTGATGGGGAAAAATTTTGGATGTTTTTCCATTCTCCATTATAGCCTATGAGATTCATTAGAATGAATGGGCCAATATGGTTAGGGTTAGGGTTAGGGTTCACGACACACTTATGTTTGGGTGAATATTGGGGTTGGGTTTAGGGTTGGGTAAGATGTATTTTTAATATCACACTGAATGGTACACTCTTGATGGGGAAACATTTTGGATGTTTTTCTATTCTCCATTATAGCCTCTGAGATTCATAAGAATGAATGGGCCCATATGGTAAGGGTTAGGGTTAGGGTTAGAGTTCAGGACACACTCATGTTCGGGTGAATATTGTGCTTTGGTTTAGGGCTGGGTAAGATGTATTTTTAATATCACACTGAATGCTACACTATTGATGGCGAAAAATTTTGGATGTTTTTCCATTCTCCATTATAGCCTATGAGATTCATTAGAATGAATGGGCCCATATGGTAAGGGTTAGGGTTAGGGTTAGAGTTCAGGACACACTTATGTTCGGGTGAATATTGGGCTTTGGTTTAGGGTTGGGTAAGATGTATTTTTAATATCACACTGAATGGTACACTCTTGATGGCGAAAAATTTTGGATGTTTTTCCACTCTCCATTATAGCCTATGAGATTCATTAGAATGAATGGGCCCATATGGTAAGGGTTAGGGTTAGAGTTCAGGACACACTTATGTTTAAGTGAATACTGCGGTTGGGTTTAGGGTTCTGTAAGATGTATTTTTAATATCACACTGAATGGTACACTCTTGATGGGGAAAAATTTTGGATGTTTTTCCATTCTCCATTATAGCCTATGAGATTCATTAGAATGAATGGGCCCATATGGTAAGGGTTAGGGTTAGGGTTAGAGTTCAGGACACACTTATGTTCGGGTGAACATTGGGCTTTGGTTTAGGGTTGGGTAAGATGTATTTTTAATATCACACTGAATGCTACACTCTTGATGGTGAAAAATTTTGGATGTTTTTCCATTCTCCATTATAGCCTATGAGATTCATTTGAATGAATGGGCCCATATGGTAAGGGTTAGGGTTAGGGTTAGAGTTCAGGACACACTTATGTTCGGGTGAATATTGGGCTTTGGTTTAGGGTTGGGTAAGATGTATTTTTAATATCACACTGAATGCTACACTCTTGATGGGGAAAAATTTTGGATGTTTTTCCATTCTCCATTATAGCCTATGAGATTCATTAGAATGAATGGGCCCATATGGTTAGGGTTAGGGTTAGGGTTCAGGACACACTTATGTTTGGGTGAATATTGGGGTTGGGTTTAGGGTTGGGTAAGATGTATTTTTAATATCACACTGAATGGTACACTCTTGATGGGGAAACATTTTGGATGTTTTTCTATTCTCCATTATAGCCTATGAGATTCATTAGAATGAATGGGCCCATATGGTAAGGGTTAGGGTTAGAGTTCAGGACACACTCATGTTCGGGTGAATATTGTGCTTTGGTTTAGGGCTGGGTAAGATGTATTTTTAATATCACACTGAATGCTACACTATTGATGGCGAAAAATTTTGGATGTTTTTCCATTCTCCATTATAGCCTATGAGATTCATTAGAATGAATGGGCCCATATGGTAAGGGTTAGGGTTAGGGTTAGAGTTCAGGACACACTTATGTGAATATTGGGGTTGGGTTTAGGGTTGGGTAGGATGTATTTTTAATATCAAACTGAATGGTACACTCTTGATGGGGAAAAATTTTGGATGTTTTTCCATTCTCCATTATAGCCTATGAGATTCATTAGAATGAATGGGCCCATATGGTAAGGGTTAGGGTTAGGGTTAGAGTTCAGGACACACTTAAGTTTAAGTGAATATTGGGGTTGGGTTTAGGGTTGGGTAAGATGTATTTTTAATATCACACTGAATGGTACACTCTTGATGGGGAAAAATTTTGGATGTTTTTCCATTCTCCATTATAGCCTATGAGATTCATTAGAATGAATGGGCCAATATGGTTAGGGTTAGGGTTAGGGTTCACGACACACTTATGTTTGGGTGAATATTGGGGTTGGGTTTAGGGTTGGGTAAGATGTATTTTTAATATCACACTGAATGGTACACTCTTGATGGGGAAACATTTTGGATGTTTTTCTATTCTCCATTATAGCCTCTGAGATTCATAAGAATGAATGGGCCCATATGGTAAGGGTTAGGGTTAGGGTTAGAGTTCAGGACACACTCATGTTCGGGTGAATATTGTGCTTTGGTTTAGGGCTGGGTAAGATGTATTTTTAATATCACACTGAATGCTACACTATTGATGGCGAAAAATTTTGGATGTTTTTCCATTCTCCATTATAGCCTATGAGATTCATTAGAATGAATGGGCCCATATGGTAAGGGTTAGGGTTAGGGTTAGAGTTCAGGACACACTTATGTTCGGGTGAATATTGGGCTTTGGTTTAGGGTTGGGTAAGATGTATTTTTAATATCACACTGAATGGTACACTCTTGATGGCGAAAAATTTTGGATGTTTTTCCACTCTCCATTATAGCCTATGAGATTCATTAGAATGAATGGGCCCATATGGTAAGGGTTAGGGTTAGAGTTCAGGACACACTTATGTTTAAGTGAATACTGGGGTTGGGTTTAGGGTTCTGTAAGATGTATTTTTAATATCACACTGAATGGTACACTCTTGATGGGGAAAAATTTTGGATGTTTTTCCATTCTCCATTATAGCCTATGAGATTCATTAGAATGAATGGGCCCATATGGTAAGGGTTAGGGTTAGGGTTAGAGTTCAGGACACACTTATGTTCGGGTGAACATTGGGCTTTGGTTTAGGGTTGGGTAAGATGTATTTTTAATATCACACTGAATGCTACACTCTTGATGGTGAAAAATTTTGGATGTTTTTCCATTCTCCATTATAGCCTATGAGATTCATTTGAATGAATGGGCCCATATGGTAAGGGTTAGGGTTAGGGTTAGAGTTCAGGACACACTTATGTTCGGGTGAATATTGGGCTTTGGTTTAGGGTTGGGTAAGATGTATTTTTAATATCACACTGAATGCTACACTCTTGATGGGGAAAAATTTTGGATGTTTTTCCATTCTCCATTATAGCCTATGAGATTCATTAGAATGAATGGGCCCATATGGTTAGGGTTAGGGTTAGGGTTCAGGACACACTTATGTTTGGGTGAATATTGGGGTTGGGTTTAGGGTTGGGTAAGATGTATTTTTAATATCACACTGAATGGTACACTCTTGATGGGGAAACATTTTGGATGTTTTTCTATTCTCCATTATAGCCTATGAGATTCATTAGAATGAATGGGCCCATATGGTAAGGGTTAGGGTTAGAGTTCAGGACACACTCATGTTCGGGTGAATATTGTGCTTTGGTTTAGGGCTGGGTAAGATGTATTTTTAATATCACACTGAATGCTACACTATTGATGGCGAAAAATTTTGGATGTTTTTCCATTCTCCATTATAGCCTATGAGATTCATTAGAATGAATGGGCCCATATGGTAAGGGTTAGGGTTAGGGTTAGAGTTCAGGACACACTTATGTTCGGGTGAATATTGGGGTTTGGTTTAGGGTTGGGTAAGATGTATTTTTAATATCACACTGAATGGTACACTCTTGATGGGGAAAAATTTTGGATGTTTTTCCATTCTCCATTATAGCCTATGAGATTCATTAGAATGAATGGGTCCATATGGTAAGGGTTAGGGTTAGGGTTAGAGTTCAGGACACACTCATGTTCGGGTGAATATTGTGCTTTGGTTTAGGGCTGGGTAAGATGTATTTTTAATATCACACTGAATGCTACACTATTGATGGCGAAAAATTTTGGATGTTTTTCCATTCTCCATTATAGCCTATGAGATTCATTAGAATGAATGGGCCCATATGGTAAGGGTTAGGGTTAGGGTTAGAGTTCAGGACACACTTATGTTCGGGTGAATATTGGGCTTTGGTTTAGGGTTGGGTAAGATGTATTTTTAATATCACACTGAATGGTACACTCTTGATGGCGAAAAATTTTGGATGTTTTTCCATTCTCCATTATAGCCTATGAGATTCATTAGAATGAATGGGCCCATATGGTAAGGGTTAGGGTTAGAGTTCAGGACACACTTATGTTTAAGTGAATACTGGGGTTGGGTTTAGGGTTCTGTAAGATGTATTTTTAATATCACACTGAATGGTACACTCTTGATGGGGAAAAATTTTGGATGTTTTTCCATTCTCCATTATAGCCTATGAATTCATTAGAATGAATGGGCCCATATGGTAAGGGTTAGGGTTAGGGTTAGAGTTCAGGACACACTTATGTTCGGGTGAACATTGGGCTTTGGTTTAGGGTTGGGTAAGATGTATTTTTAATATCACACTGAATGCTACACTCTTGATGGTGAAAAATTTTGGATGTTTTTCCATTCTCCATTATAGCCTATGAGATTCATTTGAATGAATGGGCCCATATGGTAAGGGTTAGGGTTAGGGTTAGAGTTCAGGACACACTTATGTTCGGGTGAATATTGGGCTTTGGTTTAGGGTTGGGTAAGATGTATTTTTAATATCACACTGAATGCTACACTCTTGATGGGGAAAAATTTTGGATGTTTTTCCATTCTCCATTATAGCCTATGAGATTCATTAGAATGAATGGGCCCATATGGTTAGGGTTAGGGTTAGGGTTCAGGACACACTTATGTTTGGGTGAATATTGGGGTTGGGTTTAGGGTTGGGTAAGATGTATTTTTAATATCACACTGAATGGTACACTCTTGATGGGGAAACATTTTGGATGTTTTTCTATTCTCCATTATAGCCTATGAGATTCATTAGAATGAATGGGCCCATATGGTAAGGGTTAGGGTTAGAGTTCAGGACACACTCATGTTCGGGTGAATATTGTGCTTTGGTTTAGGGCTGGGTAAGATGTATTTTTAATATCACACTGAATGCTACACTATTGATGGCGAAAAATTTTGGATGTTTTTCCATTCTCCATTATAGCCTATGAGATTCATTAGAATGAATGGGCCCATATGGTAAGGGTTAGGGTTAGGGTTAGAGTTCAGGACACACTTATGTTCGGGTGAATATTGGGGTTTGGTTTAGGGTTGGGTAAGATGTATTTTTAATATCACACTGAATGGTACACTCTTGATGGGGAAAAATTTTGGATGTTTTTCCATTCTCCATTATAGCCTATGAGATTCATTAGAATGAATGGGTCCATATGGTAAGGGTTAGGGTTAGGGTTAGAGTTCAGGACACACTCATGTTCGGGTGAATATTGTGCTTTGGTTTAGGGCTGGGTAAGATGTATTTTTAATATCACACTGAATGCTACACTATTGATGGCGAAAAATTTTGGATGTTTTTCCATTCTCCATTATAGCCTATGAGATTCATTAGAATGAATGGGCCCATATGGTAAGGGTTAGGGTTAGGGTTAGAGTTCAGGACACACTTATGTTCGGGTGAATATTGGGCTTTGGTTTAGGGTTGGGTAAGATGTATTTTTAATATCACACTGAATGGTACACTCTTGATGGGGAAAAATTTCGGATGTTTTTCCATTCTCCATTATAGCCTATGAGATTCATTAGAATGAATGGGCCCATATGGTAAGGGTTAGGGTTAGGGTTAGAGTTCAGGACACACTTATGTTTAAGTGAATATTGGGGTTGGGTTTAGGGTTGGGTAAGATGTATTTTTAATATCACACTGAATGGTACACTCTTGATGGGGAAAAATTTTGAATGTTTTTCCATTCTCCATTATAGCCTATGAGATTCATTAGAATGAATGGGCCCATATGGTAAGGGTTAGGGTTAGGGTTAGAGTTCAGGACACACTTATGTGAATATTGGGGTTGGGTTTAGGGTTGGGTAGGATGTATTTTTAATATCAAACTGAATGGTACACTCTTGATGGGGAAAAATTTTGGATGTTTTTCCATTCTCCATTATAGCCTATGAGATTCATTAGAATGAATGGGCCCATATGGTAAGGGTTAGGGTTAGGGTTAGAGTTCAGGACACACTTAAGTTTAAGTGAATATTGGGGTTGGGTTTAGGGTTGGGTAAGATGTATTTTTAATATCACACTGAATGGTACACTCTTGATCGGGAAAAATTTTGAATGTTTTTCTATTCTCCATTATAGCCTATGAGATTCATTTGAATGAATGGGCGCATATGGTAAGGGTTAGGGTTAGGGTTAGAGTTCAGGACACACTTATGTTTGGGTGAATATTGGGGTTGGGTTTAGGGTTGGGTAAGATGTATTTTTAATATCACACTGAATGGTACACTCTTGATGGCGAAAAATTTTGGATGTTTTTCCATTCTCCATTATAGCCTATGAGATTCATTAGAATGAATGGGCCCGTATGGTAAGGGTTAGGGTTAGGGTTAGAGTTCAGGAGACACTTATGTTTAAGTGAATATTGGGGTTGGGTTTAGGGTTGGGTAAGATGTATTTTTAATATCACACTGAATGGTACACTCTTGATGGGGAAAAATTTTGGATGTTTTTCCATTCTCCATTATAGCCTATGAGATTCATTAGAATGAATGGGCCCATATGGTTAGGGTTAGGGTTAGGGTTCAGGACACACTTATGTTTGGGTGAATATTGGGGTTGGGTTTAGGGTTGGGTAAGATGTATTTTTAATATCACACTGAATGGTACACTCTTGATGGGGAAACATTTTGGATGTTTTTCTATTCTCCATTATAGACTATGAGATTCATTAGAATGAATGGGCCCATATGGTAAGGGTTAGGGTTAGGGTTAGAGTTCAGGACACACTCATGTTCGGGTGAATATTGTGCTTTGGTTTAGGGCTGGGTAAGATGTATTTTTAATATCACACTGAATGCTACACTATTGATGGCGAAAAATTTTGGATGTTTTTCCATTCTCCATTATAGCCTATGAGATTCATTAGAATGAATGGGCCCATATGG
Source organism: Heteronotia binoei (assembly GCF_032191835.1). NCBI lineage: Eukaryota > Metazoa > Chordata > Lepidosauria > Squamata > Gekkonidae > Heteronotia > Heteronotia binoei. The sequence goes on from NW_026800157.1 coordinate 178,444, forward strand.
TAAGGGTTAGGGTTAGGGTTAGAGTTCAGGACACACTTATGTTCGGGTGAATATTGGGCTTTGGTTTAGGGTTGGGTAAGATGTATTTTTAATATCACACTGAATGGTACACTCTTGATGGGGAAAAATTTTGGATGTTTTTCCATTCTCCATTATAGCCTATGAGATTCATTAGAATGAATGGGCCCATATGGTAAGGGTTAGGGTTAGGGTTAGAGTTCAGGACACACTTATGTTTAAGTGAATATTGGGGTTGGGTTTAGGGTTGGGTAAGATGTATTTTTAATATCACACTGAATGGTACACTCTTGATGGGGAAAAATTTTGAATGTTTTTCCATTCTCCATTATAGCCTATGAGATTCATTAGAATGAATGGGCCCATATGGTAAGGGTTAGGGTTAGGGTTAGAGTTCAGGACACACTTATGTGAATATTGGGGTTGGGTTTAGGGTTGGGTAGGATGTATTTTTAATATCAAACTGAATGGTAGACTCTTGATGGGGAAAAATTTTGGATGTTTTTCCATTCTCCATTATAGCCTATGAGATTCATTAGAATGAATGGGCCCGTATGGTAAGGGTTAGGGTTAGGGTTAGAGTTCAGGACACACTTATGTTCGGGTGAATATTGGGGTTTGGTTTAGGGTTGGGTAAGATGTATTTTTAATATCACACTGAATGCTACACTCTTGATGGCGAAAAATTTTGGATGTTTTTCCATTCTCCATTATAGCCTATGAGATTCATTAGAATGAATGGGCCCATATGGTAAGGGTTAGGGTTAGGGTTAGAGTTCAGGACACACTTATGTTTAAGTGAATATTGGGGTTGGGTTTAGGGTTGGGTAAGATGTATTTTTAATATCACACTGAATGGTACACTCTTGATGGCGAAAAATTTTGGATGTTTTTCCATTCTCCATTATAGCCTATGAGATTCATTAGAATGAATGGGCCCATATGGTAAGGGTTAGGGTTAGAGTTCAGGACACACTTATGTTTAAGTGAATACTGGGGTTGGGTTTAGGGTTCTGTAAGATGTATTTTTAATATCACACTGAATGGTACACTCTTGATGGGGAAAAATTTTGGATGTTTTTCCATTCTCCATTATAGCCTATGAGATTCATTAGAATGAATGGGCCCATATGGTAAGGGTTAGGGTTAGGGTTAGAGTTCAGGACACACTTATGTTCGGGTGAACATTGGGCTTTGGTTTAGGGTTGGGTAAGATGTATTTTTAATATCACACTGAATGCTACACTCTTGATGGTGAAAAATTTTGGATGTTTTTCCATTCTCCATTATAGCCTATGAGATTCATTTGAATGAATGGGCCCATATGGTAAGGGTTAGGGTTAGGGTTAGAGTTCAGGACACACTTATGTTCGGGTGAATATTGGGGTTTGGTTTAGGGTTGGGTAAGATGTATTTTTAATATCACACTGAATGCTACACTCTTGATGGGGAAAAATTTTGGATGTTTTTCCATTCTCCATTATAGCCTATGAGATTCATTAGAATGAATGGGCCCATATGGTTAGGGTTAGGGTTAGGGTTCACGACACACTTATGTTTGGGTGAATATTGGGGTTGGGTTTAGGGTTGGGTAAGATGTATTTTTAATATCACACTGAATGGTACACTCTTGATGGGGAAACATTTTGGATGTTTTTCTATTCTCCATTATAGCCTATGAGATTCATAAGAATGAATGGGCCCATATGGTAAGGGTTAGGGTTAGGGTTAGAGTTCAGGACACACTCATGTTCGGGTGAATATTGTGCTTTGGTTTAGGGCTGGGTAAGATGTATTTTTAATATCACACTGAATGCTACACTATTGATGGCGAAAAATTTTGGATGTTTTTCCATTCTCCATTATAGCCTATGAGATTCATTAGAATGAATGGGCCCATATGGTAAGGGTTAGGGTTAGGGTTAGAGTTCAGGACACACTTATGTTCGGGTGAATATTGGGCTTTGGTTTAGGGTTGGGTAAGATGTATTTTTAATATCACACTGAATGGTACACTCTTGATGGGGAAAAATTTCGGATGTTTTTCCATTCTCCATTATAGCCTATGAGATTCATTAGAATGAATGGGCCCATATGGTAAGGGTTAGGGTTAGGGTTAGAGTTCAGGACACACTTATGTTTAAGTGAATATTGGGGTTGGGTTTAGGGTTGGGTAAGATGTATTTTTAATATCACACTGAATGCTACACTCTTGATGGGGAAAAATTTTGGATGTTTTTCCATTCTCCATTATAGCCTATGAGATTCATTAGAATGAATGGGCCCATATGGTTAGGGTTAGGGTTAGGGTTCAGGACACACTTATGTTTGGGTGAATATTGGGGTTGGGTTTAGGGTTGGGTAAGATGTATTTTTAATATCACACTGAATGGTACACTCTTGATGGGGAAACATTTTGGATGTTTTTCTATTCTCCATTATAGCCTATGAGATTCATTAGAATGAATGGGCCCATATGGTAAGGGTTAGGGTTAGAGTTCAGGACACACTCATGTTCGGGTGAATATTGTGCTTTGGTTTAGGGCTGGGTAAGATGTATTTTTAATATCACACTGAATGCTACACTATTGATGGCGAAAAATTTTGGATGTTTTTCCATTCTCCATTATAGCCTATGAGATTCATTAGAATGAATGGGCCCATATGGTAAGGGTTAGGGTTAGGGTTAGAGTTCAGGACACACTTATGTTCGGGTGAATATTGGGGTTTGGTTTAGGGTTGGGTAAGATGTATTTTTAATATCACACTGAATGGTACACTCTTGATGGGGAAAAATTTTGGATGTTTTTCCATTCTCCATTATAGCCTATGAGATTCATTAGAATGAATGGGTCCATATGGTAAGGGTTAGGGTTAGGGTTAGAGTTCAGGACACACTCATGTTCGGGTGAATATTGTGCTTTGGTTTAGGGCTGGGTAAGATGTATTTTTAATATCACACTGAATGCTACACTATTGATGGCGAAAAATTTTGGATGTTTTTCCATTCTCCATTATAGCCTATGAGATTCATTAGAATGAATGGGCCCATATGGTAAGGGTTAGGGTTAGGGTTAGAGTTCAGGACACACTTATGTTCGGGTGAATATTGGGCTTTGGTTTAGGGTTGGGTAAGATGTATTTTTAATATCACACTGAATGGTACACTCTTGATGGGGAAAAATTTCGGATGTTTTTCCATTCTCCATTATAGCCTATGAGATTCATTAGAATGAATGGGCCCATATGGTAAGGGTTAGGGTTAGGGTTAGAGTTCAGGACACACTTATGTTTAAGTGAATATTGGGGTTGGGTTTAGGGTTGGGTAAGATGTATTTTTAATATCACACTGAATGGTACACTCTTGATGGGGAAAAATTTTGAATGTTTTTCCATTCTCCATTATAGCCTATGAGATTCATTAGAATGAATGGGCCCATATGGTAAGGGTTAGGGTTAGGGTTAGAGTTCAGGACACACTTATGTGAATATTGGGGTTGGGTTTAGGGTTGGGTAGGATGTATTTTTAATATCAAACTGAATGGTACACTCTTGATGGGGAAAAATTTTGGATGTTTTTCCATTCTCCATTATAGCCTATGAGATTCATTAGAATGAATGGGCCCATATGGTAAGGGTTAGGGTTAGGGTTAGAGTTCAGGACACACTTAAGTTTAAGTGAATATTGGGGTTGGGTTTAGGGTTGGGTAAGATGTATTTTTAATATCACACTGAATGGTACACTCTTGATCGGGAAAAATTTTGAATGTTTTTCTATTCTCCATTATAGCCTATGAGATTCATTTGAATGAATGGGCGCATATGGTAAGGGTTAGGGTTAGGGTTAGAGTTCAGGACACACTTATGTTTGGGTGAATATTGGGGTTGGGTTTAGGGTTGGGTAAGATGTATTTTTAATATCACACTGAATGGTACACTCTTGATGGCGAAAAATTTTGGATGTTTTTCCATTCTCCATTATAGCCTATGAGATTCATTAGAATGAATGGGCCCGTATGGTAAGGGTTAGGGTTAGGGTTAGAGTTCAGGACACACTTATGTTTAAGTGAATATTGGGGTTGGGTTTAGGGTTGGGTAAGATGTATTTTTAATATCACACTGAATGGTACACTCTTGATGGGGAAAAATTTTGGATGTTTTTCCATTCTCCATTATAGCCTATGAGATTCATTAGAATGAATGGGCCCATATGGTAAGGGTTAGGGTTAGGGTTAGAGTTCAGGACACACTTATGTTCGGGTGAATATTGGGCTTTGGTTTAGGGTTGGGTAAGATGTATTTTTAATATCACACTGAATGGTACACTCTTGATGGGGAAAAATTTTGGATGTTTTTCCATTCTCCATTATAGCCTATGAGATTCATTAGAATGAATGGGCCCATATGGTAAGGGTTAGGGTTAGGGTTAGAGTTCAGGACACACTTATGTTTAAGTGAATATTGGGGTTGGGTTTAGGGTTGGGTAAGATGTATTTTTAATATCACACTGAATGGTACACTCTTGATGGGGAAAAATTTTGAATGTTTTTCCATTCTCCATTATAGCCTATGAGATTCATTAGAATGAATGGGCCCATATGGTAAGGGTTAGGGTTAGGGTTAGAGTTCAGGACACACTTATGTGAATATTGGGGTTGGGTTTAGGGTTGGGTAGGATGTATTTTTAATATCAAACTGAATGGTAGACTCTTGATGGGGAAAAATTTTGGATGTTTTTCCATTCTCCATTATAGCCTATGAGATTCATTAGAATGAATGGGCCCGTATGGTAAGGGTTAGGGTTAGGGTTAGAGTTCAGGACACACTTATGTTCGGGTGAATATTGGGGTTTGGTTTAGGGTTGGGTAAGATGTATTTTTAATATCACACTGAATGCTACACTCTTGATGGCGAAAAATTTTGGATGTTTTTCCATTCTCCATTATAGCCTATGAGATTCATTAGAATGAATGGGCCCATATGGTAAGGGTTAGGGTTAGGGTTAGAGTTCAGGACACACTTATGTTTAAGTGAATATTGGGGTTGGGTTTAGGGTTGGGTAAGATGTATTTTTAATATCACACTGAATGGTACACTCTTGATGGCGAAAAATTTTGGATGTTTTTCCATTCTCCATTATAGCCTATGAGATTCATTAGAATGAATGGGCCCATATGGTAAGGGTTAGGGTTAGAGTTCAGGACACACTTATGTTTAAGTGAATACTGGGGTTGGGTTTAGGGTTCTGTAAGATGTATTTTTAATATCACACTGAATGGTACACTCTTGATGGGGAAAAATTTTGGATGTTTTTCCATTCTCCATTATAGCCTATGAGATTCATTAGAATGAATGGGCCCATATGGTAAGGGTTAGGGTTAGGGTTAGAGTTCAGGACACACTTATGTTCGGGTGAACATTGGGCTTTGGTTTAGGGTTGGGTAAGATGTATTTTTAATATCACACTGAATGCTACACTCTTGATGGTGAAAAATTTTGGATGTTTTTCCATTCTCCATTATAGCCTATGAGATTCATTTGAATGAATGGGCCCATATGGTAAGGGTTAGGGTTAGGGTTAGAGTTCAGGACACACTTATGTTCGGGTGAATATTGGGGTTTGGTTTAGGGTTGGGTAAGATGTATTTTTAATATCACACTGAATGCTACACTCTTGATGGGGAAAAATTTTGGATGTTTTTCCATTCTCCATTATAGCCTATGAGATTCATTAGAATGAATGGGCCCATATGGTTAGGGTTAGGGTTAGGGTTCACGACACACTTATGTTTGGGTGAATATTGGGGTTGGGTTTAGGGTTGGGTAAGATGTATTTTTAATATCACACTGAATGGTACACTCTTGATGGGGAAACATTTTGGATGTTTTTCTATTCTCCATTATAGCCTATGAGATTCATAAGAATGAATGGGCCCATATGGTAAGGGTTAGGGTTAGGGTTAGAGTTCAGGACACACTCATGTTCGGGTGAATATTGTGCTTTGGTTTAGGGCTGGGTAAGATGTATTTTTAATATCACACTGAATGCTACACTATTGATGGCGAAAAATTTTGGATGTTTTTCCATTCTCCATTATAGCCTATGAGATTCATTAGAATGAATGGGCCCATATGGTAAGGGTTAGGGTTAGGGTTAGAGTTCAGGACACACTTATGTTCGGGTGAATATTGGGCTTTGGTTTAGGGTTGGGTAAGATGTATTTTTAATATCACACTGAATGGTACACTCTTGATGGGGAAAAATTTCGGATGTTTTTCCATTCTCCATTATAGCCTATGAGATTCATTAGAATGAATGGGCCCATATGGTAAGGGTTAGGGTTAGGGTTAGAGTTCAGGACACACTTATGTTTAAGTGAATATTGGGGTTGGGTTTAGGGTTGGGTAAGATGTATTTTTAATATCACACTGAATGGTACACTCTTGATGGGGAAAAATTTTGAATGTTTTTCCATTCTCCATTATAGCCTATGAGATTCATTAGAATGAATGGGCCCATATGGTAAGGGTTAGGGTTAGGGTTAGAGTTCAGGACACACTTATGTTTAAGTGAATATTGGGGTTGGGTTTAGGGTTGGGTAAGATGTATTTTTAATATCACACTGAATGGTACACTCTTGATCGGGAAAAATTTTGAATGTTTTTCTATTCTCCATTATAGCCTATGAGATTCATTTGAATGAATGGGCCCATATGGTAAGGGTTAGGGTTAGGGTTAGAGTTCAGGACAAACTTATGTTTGGGTGAATATTGGGGTTGGGTTTAGGGTTGGGTAAGATGTATTTTTAATATCACACTGAATGGTACACTCTTGATGGCGAAAAATTTTGGATGTTTTTCCATTCTCCATTATAGCCTATGAGATTCATTAGAATAAATGGGCCCGTATGGTAAGGGTTAGGGTTAGGGTTAGAGTTCAGGACACACTTATGTTTAAGTGAATATTGGGGTTGGGTTTAGGGTTGGGTAAGATGTATTTTTAATATCACACTGAATGGTACACTCTTGATGGGGAAAAATTTTGGATGTTTTTCCATTCTCCATTATAGCCTATGAGATTCATTAGAATGAATGGGCCCATATGGTTAGGGTTAGGGTTAGGGTTCAGGACACACTTATGTTTGGGTGAATATTGGGGTTGGGTTTAGGGTTGGGTAAGATGTATTTTTAATATCACACTGAATGGTACACTCTTGATGGGGAAACATTTTGGATGTTTTTCTATTCTCCATTATAGCCTATGAGATTCATTAGAATGAATGGGCCCATATGGTAAGGGTTAGGGTTAGAGTTCAGGACACACTCATGTTCGGGTGAATATTGTGCTTTGGTTTAGGGCTGGGTAAGATGTATTTTTAATATCACACTGAATGCTACACTATTGATGGCGAAAAATTTTGGATGTTTTTCCATTCTCCATTATAGCCTATGAGATTCATTAGAATGAATGGGCCCATATGGTAAGGGTTAGGGTTAGGGTTAGAGTTCAGGACACACTTATGTTCGGGTGAATATTGGGCTTTGGTTTAGGGTTGGGTAAGATGTATTTTTAATATCACACTGAATGGTACACTCTTGATGGGGAAAAATTTTGGATGTTTTTCCATTCTCCATTATAGCCTATGAGATTCATTAGAATGAATGGGTCCATATGGTAAGGGTTAGGGTTAGGGTTAGAGTTCAGGACACACTCATGTTCGGGTGAATATTGGGCTTTGGTTTAGGGTTGGGTAAGATGTATTTTTAATATCACACTGAAAGCTACACTATTGATGGTGAAAAATTTTGGATGTTTTTCCATTCTCCATTATAGCCTATGAGATTCATTAGAATGAATGGGCCCATATGGTAAGGGTTAGGGTTAGGGTTAGAGTTCAGGACACACTTATGTTTAAGTGAATATTGGGGTTGGGTTTAGGGTTGGGTAAGATGTATTTTTAATATCACACTGAATGGTACACTCTTGATCGGGAAAAATTTTGAATGTTTTTCTATTCTCCATTATAGCCTATGAGATTCATTTGAATGAATGGGCCCATATGGTAAGGGTTAGGGTTAGGGTTAGAGTTCAGGACAAACTTATGTTTGGGTGAATATTGGGGTTGGGTTTAGGGTTGGGTAAGATGTATTTTTAATATCACACTGAATGGTACACTCTTGATGGCGAAAAATTTTGGATGTTTTTCCATTCTCCATTATAGCCTATGAGATTCATTAGAATAAATGGGCCCGTATGGTAAGGGTTAGGGTTAGGGTTAGAGTTCAGGACACACTTATGTTTAAGTGAATATTGGGGTTGGGTTTAGGGTTGGGTAAGATGTATTTTTAATATCACACTGAATGGTACACTCTTGATGGGGAAAAATTTTGGATGTTTTTCCATTCTCCATTATAGCCTATGAGATTCATTAGAATGAATGGGCCCATATGGTTAGGGTTAGGGTTAGGGTTCAGGACACACTTATGTTTGGGTGAATATTGGGGTTGGGTTTAGGGTTGGGTAAGATGTATTTTTAATATCACACTGAATGGTACACTCTTGATGGGGAAACATTTTGGATGTTTTTCTATTCTCCATTATAGCCTATGAGATTCATTAGAATGAATGGGCCCATATGGTAAGGGTTAGGGTTAGAGTTCAGGACACACTCATGTTCGGGTGAATATTGTGCTTTGGTTTAGGGCTGGGTAAGATGTATTTTTAATATCACACTGAATGCTACACTATTGATGGCGAAAAATTTTGGATGTTTTTCCATTCTCCATTATAGCCTATGAGATTCATTAGAATGAATGGGCCCATATGGTAAGGGTTAGGGTTAGGGTTAGAGTTCAGGACACACTTATGTGAATATTGGGGTTGGGTTTAGGGTTGGGTAGGATGTATTTTTAATATCAAACTGAATGGTACACTCTTGATGGGGAAAAATTTTGGATGTTTTTCCATTCTCCATTATAGCCTATGAGATTCATTAGAATGAATGGGCCCATATGGTAAGGGTTAGGGTTAGGGTTAGAGTTCAGGACACACTTAAGTTTAAGTGAATATTGGGGTTGGGTTTAGGGTTGGGTAAGATGTATTTTTAATATCACACTGAATGGTACACTCTTGATGGCGAAAAATTTTGGATGTTTTTCCATTCTCCATTATAGCCTATGAGATTCATTAGAATAAATGGGCCCGTATGGTAAGGGTTAGGGTTAGGGTTAGAGTTCAGGACACACTTATGTTTAAGTGAATATTGGGGTTGGGTTTAGGGTTGGGTAAGATGTATTTTTAATATCACACTGAATGGTACACTCTTGATGGGGAAAAATTTTGGATGTTTTTCCATTCTCCATTATAGCCTATGAGATTCATTAGAATGAATGGGCCCATATGGTTAGGGTTAGGGTTAGGGTTCACGACACACTTATGTTTGGGTGAATATTGGGGTTGGGTTTAGGGTTGGGTAAGATGTATTTTTAATATCACACTGAATGGTACACTCTTGATGGGGAAACATTTTGGATGTTTTTCTATTCTCCATTATAGCCTATGAGATTCATAAGAATGAATGGGCCCATATGGAAGGGTTAGGGTTAGGGTTAGAGTTCAGGACACACTCATGTTCGGGTGAATATTGTGCTTTGGTTTAGGGCTGGGTAAGATGTATGTTTAATATCACACTGAATGCTACACTATTGATGGCGAAAAATTTTGGATGTTTTTCCATTCTCCATTATAGCCTATGAGATTCATTAGAATGAATGGGCCCATATGGTAAGGGTTAGGGTTAGGGTTAGAGTTCAGGACACACTTATGTTCGGGTGAATATTGGGCTTTGGTTTAGGGTTGGGTAAGATGTATTTTTAATATCACACTGAATGGTACACTCTTGATGGGGAAAAATTTTGGATGTTTTTCCATTCTCCATTATAGCCTATGAGATTCATTAGAATGAATGGGCCCATATGGTAAGGGTTAGGGTTAGGGTTAGAGTTCAGGACACACTTATGTTTAAGTGAATATTGGGGTTGGGTTTAGGGTTGGGTAAGATGTATTTTTAATATCACACTGAATGGTACACTCTTGATGGGGAAAAATTTTGAATGTTTTTCCATTCTCCATTATAGCCTATGAGATTCATTAGAATGAATGGGCCCATATGGTAAGGGTTAGGGTTAGGGTTAGAGTTCAGGACACACTTATGTGAATATTGGGGTTGGGTTTAGGGTTGGGTAGGATGTATTTTTAATATCAAACTGAATGGTACACTCTTGATGGGGAAAAATTTTGGATGTTTTTCCATTCTCCATTATAGCCTATGAGATTCATTAGAATGAATGGGCCCATATGGTAAGGGTTAGGGTTAGGGTTAGAGTTCAGGACACACTTATGTTTAAGTGAATATTGGGGTTGGGTTTAGGGTTGGGTAAGATGTATTTTTAATATCACACTGAATGGTACACTCTTGATGGGGAAAAATTTTGAATGTTTTTCCATTCTCCATTATAGCCTATGAGATTCATTAGAATGAATGGGCCCATATGGTAAGGGTTAGGGTTAGGGTTAGAGTTCAGGACACACTTATGTGAATATTGGGGTTGGGTTTAGGGTTGGGTAGGATGTATTTTTAATATCAAACTGAATGGTACACTCTTGATGGGGAAAAATTTTGGATGTTTTTCCATTCTCCATTATAGCCTATGAGATTCATTAGAATGAATGGGCCCATATGGTAAGGGTTAGGGTTAGGGTTAGAGTTCAGGACACACTTAAGTTTAAGTGAATATTGGGGTTGGGTTTAGGGTTGGGTAAGATGTATTTTTAATATCACACTGAATGGTACACTCTTGATGGCGAAAAATTTTGGATGTTTTTCCATTCTCCATTATAGCCTATGAGATTCATTAGAATAAATGGGCCCGTATGGTAAGGGTTAGGGTTAGGGTTAGAGTTCAGGACACACTTATGTTTAAGTGAATATTGGGGTTGGGTTTAGGGTTGGGTAAGATGTATTTTTAATATCACACTGAATGGTACACTCTTGATGGGGAAAAATTTTGGATGTTTTTCCATTCTCCATTATAGCCTATGAGATTCATTAGAATGAATGGGCCCATATGGTTAGGGTTAGGGTTAGGGTTCACGACACACTTATGTTTGGGTGAATATTGGGGTTGGGTTTAGGGTTGGGTAAGATGTATTTTTAATATCACACTGAATGGTACACTCTTGATGGGGAAACATTTTGGATGTTTTTCTATTCTCCATTATAGCCTATGAGATTCATAAGAATGAATGGGCCCATATGGAAGGGTTAGGGTTAGGGTTAGAGTTCAGGACACACTCATGTTCGGGTGAATATTGTGCTTTGGTTTAGGGCTGGGTAAGATGTATGCTTAATATCACACTGAATGCTACACTATTGATGGCGAAAAATTTTGGATGTTTTTCCATTCTCCATTATAGCCTATGAGATTCATTAGAATGAATGGGCCCATATGGTAAGGGTTAGGGTTAGGGTTAGAGTTCAGGACACACTTATGTTCGGGTGAATATTGGGCTTTGGTTTAGGGTTGGGTAAGATGTATTTTTAATATCACACTGAATGGTACACTCTTGATGGGGAAAAATTTTGGATGTTTTTCCATTCTCCATTATAGCCTATGAGATTCATTAGAATGAATGGGCCCATATGGTAAGGGTTAGGGTTAGGGTTAGGGTTAGAGTTCAGGACACACTTATGTTTAAGTGAATATTGGGGTTGGGTTTAGGGTTGGGTAAGATGTATTTTTAATATCACACTGAATGGTACACTCTTGATGGGGAAAAATTTTGAATGTTTTTCCATTCTCCATTATAGCCTATGAGATTCATTAGAATGAATGGGCCCATATGGTAAGGGTTAGGGTTAGGGTTAGAGTTCAGGACACACTTATGTGAATATTGGGGTTGGGTTTAGGGTTGGGTAGGATGTATTTTTAATATCAAACTGAATGGTACACTCTTGATGGGGAAAAATTTTGGATGTTTTTCCATTCTCCATTATAGCCTATGAGATTCATTAGAATGAATGGGCCCATATGGTAAGGGTTAGGGTTAGGGTTAGAGTTCAGGACACACTTAAGTTTAAGTGAATATTGGGGTTGGGTTTAGGGTTGGGTAAGATGTATTTTTAATATCACACTGAATGGTACACTCTTGATCGGGAAAAATTTTGAATGTTTTTCTATTCTCCATTATAGCCTATGAGATTCATTTGAATGAATGGGCGCATATGGTAAGGGTTAGGGTTAGGGTTAGAGTTCAGGACACACTTATGTTTGGGTGAATATTGGGGTTGGGTTTAGGGTTGGGTAAGATGTATTTTTAATATCACACTGAATGGTACACTCTTGATGGCGAAAAATTTTGGATGTTTTTCCATTCTCCATTATAGCCTATGAGATTCATTAGAATGAATGGGCCCGTATGGTAAGGGTTAGGGTTAGGGTTAGAGTTCAGGACACACTTATGTTTAAGTGAATATTGGGGTTGGGTTTAGGGTTGGGTAAGATGTATTTTTAATATCACACTGAATGGTACACTCTTGATGGGGAAAAATTTTGGATGTTTTTCCATTCTCCATTATAGCCTATGAGATTCATTAGAATGAATGGGCCCATATGGTAAGGGTTAGGGTTAGGGTTAGAGTTCAGGACACACTTAAGTTTAAGTGAATATTGGGGTTGGGTTTAGGGTTGGGTAAGATGTATTTTTAATATCACACTGAATGGTACACTCTTGATGGCGAAAAATTTTGGATGTTTTTCCATTCTCCATTATAGCCTATGAGATTCATTAGAATAAATGGGCCCGTATGGTAAGGGTTAGGGTTAGGGTTAGAGTTCAGGACACACTTATGTTTAAGTGAATATTGGGGTTGGGTTTAGGGTTGGGTAAGATGTATTTTTAATATCACACTGAATGGTACACTCTTGATGGGGAAAAATTTTGGATGTTTTTCCATTCTCCATTATAGCCTATGAGATTCATTAGAATGAATGGGCCCATATGGTTAGGGTTAGGGTTAGGGTTCACGACACACTTATGTTTGGGTGAATATTGGGGTTGGGTTTAGGGTTGGGTAAGATGTATTTTTAATATCACACTGAATGGTACACTCTTGATGGGGAAACATTTTGGATGTTTTTCTATTCTCCATTATAGCCTATGAGATTCATAAGAATGAATGGGCCCATATGGAAGGGTTAGGGTTAGGGTTAGAGTTCAGGACACACTCATGTTCGGGTGAATATTGTGCTTTGGTTTAGGGCTGGGTAAGATGTATGTTTAATATCACACTGAATGCTACACTATTGATGGCGAAAAATTTTGGATGTTTTTCCATTCTCCATTATAGCCTATGAGATTCATTAGAATGAATGGGCCCATATGTTAAGGGTTAGGGTTAGGGTTAGAGTTCAGGACACACTTATGTTCGGGTGAATATTGGGCTTTGGTTTAGGGTTGGGTAAGATGTATTTTTAATATCACACTGAATGGTACACTCTTGATGGGGAAAAATTTTGGATGTTTTTCCATTCTCCATTATAGCCTATGAGATTCATTAGAATGAATGGGCCCATATGGTAAGGGTTAGGGTTAGGGTTAGAGTTCAGGACACACTTATGTTTAAGTGAATATTGGGGTTGGGTTTAGGGTTGGGTAAGATGTATTTTTAATATCACACTGAATGGTACACTCTTGATGGGGAAAAATTTTGAATGTTTTTCCATTCTCCATTATAGCCTATGAGATTCATTAGAATGAATGGGCCCATATGGTAAGGGTTAGGGTTAGGGTTAGAGTTCAGGACACACTTATGTGAATATTGGGGTTGGGTTTAGGGTTGGGTAGGATGTATTTTTAATATCAAACTGAATGGTACACTCTTGATGGGGAAAAATTTTGGATGTTTTTCCATTCTCCATTATAGCCTATGAGATTCATTAGAATGAATGGGCCCATATGGTAAGGGTTAGGGTTAGGGTTAGAGTTCAGGACACACTTAAGTTTAAGTGAATATTGGGGTTGGGTTTAGGGTTGGGTAAGATGTATTTTTAATATCACACTGAATGGTACACTCTTGATCGGGAAAAATTTTGAATGTTTTTCTATTCTCCATTATAGCCTATGAGATTCATTTGAATGAATGGGCGCATATGGTAAGGGTTAGGGTTAGGGTTAGAGTTCAGGACACACTTATGTTTGGGTGAATATTGGGGTTGGGTTTAGGGTTGGGTAAGATGTATTTTTAATATCACACTGAATGGTACACTCTTGATGGCGAAAAATTTTGGATGTTTTTCCATTCTCCATTATAGCCTATGAGATTCATTAGAATGAATGGGCCCGTATGGTAAGGGTTAGGGTTAGGGTTAGAGTTCAGGACACACTTATGTTTAAGTGAATATTGGGGTTGGGTTTAGGGTTGGGTAAGATGTATTTTTAATATCACACTGAATGGTACACTCTTGATGGGGAAAAATTTTGGATGTTTTTCCATTCTCCATTATAGCCTATGAGATTCATTAGAATGAATGGGCCCATATGGTTAGGGTTAGGGTTAGGGTTCAGGACACACTTATGTTTGGGTGAATATTGGGGTTGGGTTTAGGGTTGGGTAAGATGTATTTTTAATATCACACTGAATGGTACACTCTTGATGGGGAAACATTTTGGATGTTTTTCTATTCTCCATTATAGACTATGAGATTCATTAGAATGAATGGGCCCATATGGTAAGGGTTAGGGTTAGGGTTAGAGTTCAGGACACACTCATGTTCGGGTGAATATTGTGCTTTGGTTTAGGGCTGGGTAAGATGTATTTTTAATATCACACTGAATGCTACACTATTGATGGCGAAAAATTTTGGATGTTTTTCCATTCTCCATTATAGCCTATGAGATTCATTAGAATGAATGGGCCCATATGGTAAGGGTTAGGGTTAGGGTTAGAGTTCAGGACACACTTATGTTCGGGTGAATATTGGGCTTTGGTTTAGGGTTGGGTAAGATGTATTTTTAATATCACACTGAATGGTACACTCTTGATGGGGAAAAATTTTGGATGTTTTTCCATTCTCCATTATAGCCTATGAGATTCATTAGAATGAATGGGCCCATATGGTAAGGGTTAGGGTTAGGGTTAGAGTTCAGGACACACTTATGTTTAAGTGAATATTGGGGTTGGGTTTAGGGTTGGGTAAGATGTATTTTTAATATCACACTGAATGGTACACTCTTGATGGGGAAAAATTTTGAATGTTTTTCCATTCTCCATTATAGCCTATGAGATTCATAAGAATGAATGGGCCCATATGGTAAGGGTTAGGGTTAGGGTTAGAGTTCAGGACACACTTATGTGAATATTGGGGTTGGGTTTAGGGTTGGGTAGGATGTATTTTTAATATCAAACTGAATGGTAGACTCTTGATGGGGAAAAATTTTGGATGTTTTTCCATTCTCCATTATAGCCTATGAGATTCATTAGAATGAATGGGCCCGTATGGTAAGGGTTAGGGTTAGGGTTAGAGTTCAGGACACACTTATGTTCGGGTGAATATTGGGGTTTGGTTTAGGGTTGGGTAAGATGTATTTTTAATATCACACTGAATGCTACACTCTTGATGGCGAAAAATTTTGGATGTTTTTCCATTCTCCATTATAGCCTATGAGATTCATTAGAATGAATGGGCCCATATGGTAAGGGTTAGGGTTAGGGTTAGAGTTCAGGACACACTTATGTTTAAGTGAATATTGGGGTTGGGTTTAGGGTTGGGTAAGATGTATTTTTAATATCACACTGAATGGTACACTCTTGATGGCGAAAAATTTTGGATGTTTTTCCATTCTCCATTATAGCCTATGAGATTCATTAGAATGAATGGGCCCATATGGTAAGGGTTAGGGTTAGAGTTCAGGACACACTTATGTTTAAGTGAATACTGGGGTTGGGTTTAGGGTTCTGTAAGATGTATTTTTAATATCACACTGAATGGTACACTCTTGATGGGGAAAAATTTTGGATGTTTTTCCATTCTCCATTATAGCCTATGAGATTCATTAGAATGAATGGGCCCATATGGTAAGGGTTAGGGTTAGGGTTAGAGTTCAGGACACACTTATGTTCGGGTGAACATTGGGCTTTGGTTTAGGGTTGGGTAAGATGTATTTTTAATATCACACTGAATGCTACACTCTTGATGGTGAAAAATTTTGGATGTTTTTCCATTCTCCATTATAGCCTATGAGATTCATTTGAATGAATGGGCCCATATGGTAAGGGTTAGGGTTAGGGTTAGAGTTCAGGACACACTTATGTTCGGGTGAATTTTGGGCTTTGGTTTAGGGTTGGGTAAGATGTATTTTTAATATCACACTGAATGCTACACTCTTGATGGGGAAAAATTTTGGATGTTTTTCCATTCTCCATTATAGCCTATGAGATTCATTAGAATGAATGGGCCCATATGGTTAGGGTTAGGGTTAGGGTTCAGGACACACTTATGTTTGGGTGAATATTGGGGTTGGGTTTAGGGTTGGGTAAGATGTATTTTTAATATCACACTGAATGGTACACTCTTGATGGGGAAACATTTTGGATGTTTTTCTATTCTCCATTATAGCCTATGAGATTCATTAGAATGAATGGGCCCATATGGTAAGGGTTAGGGTTAGAGTTCAGGACACACTCATGTTCGGGTGAATATTGTGCTTTGGTTTAGGGCTGGGTAAGATGTATTTTTAATATCACACTGAATGCTACACTATTGATGGCGAAAAATTTTGGATGTTTTTCCATTCTCCATTATAGCCTATGAGATTCATTAGAATGAATGGGCCCATATGGTAAGGGTTAGGGTTAGGGTTAGAGTTCAGGACACACTTATGTTCGGGTGAATATTGGGGTTTGGTTTAGGGTTGGGTAAGATGTATTTTTAATATCACACTGAATGGTACACTCTTGATGGGGAAAAATTTTGGATGTTTTTCCATTCTCCATTATAGCCTATGAGATTCATTAGAATGAATGGGCCCATATGGTAAGGGTTAGGGTTAGGGTTAGAGTTCAGGACACACTCATGTTCGGGTGAATATTGGGCTTTGGTTTAGGGTTGGGTAAGATGTATTTTTAATATCACACTGAAAGCTACACTATTGATGGTGAAAAATTTTGGATGTTTTTCCATTCTCCATTATAGCCTATGAGATTCATTAGAATGAATGGGCCCATATGGTAAGGGTTAGGGTTAGGGTTAGAGTTCAGGACACACTTATGTGAATATTGGGGTTGGGTTTAGGGTTGGGTAGGATGTATTTTTAATATCAAACTGAATGGTACACTCTTGATGGGGAAAAATTTTGGATGTTTTTCCATTCTCCATTATAGCCTATGAGATTCATTAGAATGAATGGGCCCATATGGTAAGGGTTAGGGTTAGGGTTAGAGTTCAGGACACACTTATGTTCGGGTGAATATTGGGGTTTGGTTTAGGGTTGGGTAAGATGTATTTTTAATATCACACTGAATGCTACACTCTTGATGGCGAAAAATTTTGGATGTTTTTCCATTCTCCATTATAGCCTATGAGATTCATTAGAATGAATGGGCCCATATGGTAAGGGTTAGGGTTAGGGTTAGAGTTCAGGACACACTTATGTTTAAGTGAATATTGGGGTTGGGTTTAGGGTTGGGTAAGATGTATTTTTAATATCACACTGAATGGTACACTCTTGATCGGGAAAAATTTTGAATGTTTTTCTATTCTCCATTATAGCCTATGAGATTCATTTGAATGAATGGGCCCATATGGTAAGGGTTAGGGTTAGGGTTAGAGTTCAGGACAAACTTATGTTTGGGTGAATATTGGGGTTGGGTTTAGGGTTGGGTAAGATGTATTTTTAATATCACACTGAATGGTACACTCTTGATGGCGAAAAATTTTGGATGTTTTTCCATTCTCCATTATAGCCTATGAGATTCATTAGAATAAATGGGCCCGTATGGTAAGGGTTAGGGTTAGGGTTAGAGTTCAGGACACACTTATGTTTAAGTGAATATTGGGGTTGGGTTTAGGGTTGGGTAAGATGTATTTTTAATATCACACTGAATGGTACACTCTTGATGGGGAAAAATTTTGGATGTTTTTCCATTCTCCATTATAGCCTATGAGATTCATTAGAATGAATGGGCCCATATGGTTAGGGTTAGGGTTAGGGTTCACGACACACTTATGTTTGGGTGAATATTGGGGTTGGGTTTAGGGTTGGGTAAGATGTATTTTTAATATCACACTGAATGGTACACTCTTGATGGGGAAACATTTTGGATGTTTTTCTATTCTCCATTATAGCCTATGAGATTCATAAGAATGAATGGGCCCATATGGTAAGGGTTAGGGTTAGGGTTAGAGTTCAGGACACACTCATGTTCGGGTGAATATTGTGCTTTGGTTTAGGGCTGGGTAAGATGTATTTTTAATCTCACACTGAATGGTACACTCTTGATGGGGAAAAATTTTGGATGTTTTTCCATTCTCCATTATAGCCTATGAGATTCATTAGAATGAATGGGCCCATATGGTAAGGGTTAGGGTTAGGGTTAGAGTTCAGGACACACTTATGTTTAAGTGAATATTGGGGTTGGGTTTAGGGTTGGGTAAGATGTATTTTTAATATCACACTGAATGGTACACTCTTGATGGGGAAAAATTTTGAATGTTTTTCCATTCTCCATTATAGCCTATGAGATTCATTAGAATGAATGGGCCCATATGGTAAGGGTTAGGGTAAGGGTTAGAGTTCAGGACACACTTATGTGAATATTGGGGTTGGGTTTAGGGTTGGGTAGGATGTATTTTTAATATCACTCTGAATGGTACACTCTTGATGGGGAAAAATTTTGGATGTTTTTCCATTCTCCATTATAGCCTATGAGATTCATTAGAATAAATGGGCCCGTATGGTAAGGGTTAGGGTTAGGGTTAGAGTTCAGGACACACTTATGTTTAAGTGAATATTGGGGTTGGGTTTAGGGTTGGGTAAGATGTATTTTTAATATCACTCTGAATGGTACACTCTTGATGGGGAAAAATTTTGGATGTTTTTCCATTCTCCATTATAGCCTATGAGATTCATTAGAATGAATGGGCCCATATGGTTAGGGTTAGGGTTAGGGTTCACGACACACTTATGTTTGGGTGAATATTGGGGTTGGGTTTAGGGTTGGGTAAGATGTATTTTTAATATCACACTGAATGGTACACTCTTGATGGGGAAACATTTTGGATGTTTTTCTATTCTCCATTATAGCCTATGAGATTCATAAGAATGAATGGGCCCATATGGTAAGGGTTAGGGTTAGGGTTAGAGTTCAGGACACACTCATGTTCGGGTGAATATTGTGCTTTGGTTTAGGGCTGGGTAAGATGTATTTTTAATATCACACTGAATGCTACACTATTGATGGCGAAAAATTTTGGATGTTTTTCCATTCTCCATTATAGCCTATGAGATTCATTAGAATGAATGGGCCCATATGGTAAGGGTTAGGGTTAGGGTTAGAGTTCAGGACACACTTATGTTCGGGTGAATATTGGGCTTTGGTTTAGGGTTGGGTAAGATGTATTTTTAATATCACACTGAATGGTACACTCTTGATGGGGAAAAATTTCGGATGTTTTTCCATTCTCCATTATAGCCTATGAGATTCATTAGAATGAATGGGCCCATATGGTAAGGGTTAGGGTTAGGGTTAGAGTTCAGGACACACTTATGTTTAAGTGAATATTGGGGTTGGGTTTAGGGTTGGGTAAGATGTATTTTTAATATCACACTGAATGGTACACTCTTGATGGGGAAAAATTTTGAATGTTTTTCCATTCTCCATTATAGCCTATGAGATTCATTAGAATGAATGGGCCCATATGGTAAGGGTTAGGGTTAGGGTTAGAGTTCAGGACACACTTATGTGAATATTGGGGTTGGGTTTAGGGTTGGGTAGGATGTATTTTTAATATCAAACTGAATGGTACACTCTTGATGGCGAAAAATTTTGGATGTTTTTCCATTCTCCATTATAGCCTATGAGATTCATTAGAATAAATGGGCCCGTATGGTAAGGGTTAGGGTTAGGGTTAGAGTTCAGGACACACTTATGTTTAAGTGAATATTGGGGTTGGGTTTAGGGTTGGGTAAGATGTATTTTTAATATCACACTGAATGGTACACTCTTGATGGGGAAAAATTTTGGATGTTTTTCCATTCTCCATTATAGCCTATGAGATTCATTAGAATGAATGGGCCCATATGGTTAGGGTTAGGGTTAGGGTTCACGACACACTTATGTTTGGGTGAATATTGGGGTTGGGTTTAGGGTTGGGTAAGATGTATTTTTAATATCACACTGAATGGTACACTCTTGATGGGGAAAAATTTTGGATGTTTTTCCATTCTCCATTATAGCCTATGAGATTCATAAGAATGAATGGGCCCATATGGTAAGGGTTAGGGTTAGGGTTAGAGTTCAGGACACACTCATGTTCGGGTGAATATTGTGCTTTGGTTTAGGGCTGGGTAAGATGTATTTTTAATATCACACTGAATGCTACACTATTGATGGCGAAAAATTTTGGATGTTTTTCCATTCTCCATTATAGCCTATGAGATTCATTAGAATGAATGGGCCCATATGGTAAGGGTTAGGGTTAGGGTTAGAGTTCAGGACACACTTATGTTCGGGTGAATATTGGGCTTTGGTTTAGGGTTGGGTAAGATGTATTTTTAATATCACACTGAATGGTACACTCTTGATGGGGAAAAATTTTGGATGTTTTTCCATTCTCCATTATAGCCTATGAGATTCATTAGAATGAATGGGCCCATATGGTAAGGGTTAGGGTTAGGGTTAGATTTCAGGACACACTTATGTTTAAGTGAATATTGGGGTTGGGTTTAGGGTTGGGTAAGATGTATTTTTAATATCACACTGAATGGTACACTCTTGATGGGGAAAAATTTTGAATATTTTTCCATTCTCCATTATAGCCTATGAGATTCATTAGAATGAATGGGCCCATATGGTAAGGGTTAGGGTTAGGGTTAGAGTTCAGGACACACTTATGTGAATATTGGGGTTGGGTTTAGGGTTGGGTAGGATGTATTTTTAATATCAAACTGAATGGTACACTCTTGATGGGGAAAAATTTTGGATGTTTTTCCATTCTCCATTATAGCCTATGAGATTCATTAGAATGAATGGGCCCATATGGTAAGGGTTAGGGTTAGGGTTAGAGTTCAGGACACACTTAAGTTTAAGTGAATATTGGGGTTGGGTTTAGGGTTGGGTAAGATGTATTTTTAATATCACACTGAATGGTACACTCTTGATCGGGAAAAATTTTGAATGTTTTTCTATTCTCCATTATAGCCTATGAGATTCATTTGAATGAATGGGCGCATATGGTAAGGGTTAGGGTTAGGGTTAGAGTTCAGGACACACTTATGTTTGGGTGAATATTGGGGTTGGGTTTAGGGTTGGGTAAGATGTATTTTTAATATCACACTGAATGGTACACTCTTGATGGCGAAAAATTTTGGATGTTTTTCCATTCTCCATTATAGCCTATGAGATTCATTAGAATGAATGGGCCCGTATGGTAAGGGTTAGGGTTAGGGTTAGAGTTCAGGACACACTTATGTTTAAGTGAATATTGGGGTTGGGTTTAGGGTTGGGTAAGATGTATTTTTAATATCACACTGAATGGTACACTCTTGATGGGGAAAAATTTTGGATGTTTTTCCATTCTCCATTATAGCCTATGAGATTCATTAGAATGAATGGGCCCATATGGTTAGGGTTAGGGTTAGGGTTCAGGACACACTTATGTTTGGGTGAATATTGGGGTTGGGTTTAGGGTTGGGTAAGATGTATTTTTAATATCACACTGAATGGTACACTCTTGATGGGGAAACATTTTGGATGTTTTTCTATTCTCCATTATAGACTATGGGATTCATTAGAATGAATGGGCCCATATGGTAAGGGTTAGGGTTAGGGTTAGAGTTCAGGACACACTCATGTTCGGGTGAATATTGTGCTTTGGTTTAGGGCTGGGTAAGATGTATTTTTAATATCACACTGAATGCTACACTATTGATGGCGAAAAATTTTGGATGTTTTTCCATTCTCCATTATACCCTATGAGATTCATTAGAATGAATGGGCCCATATGGTAAGGGTTAGGGTTAGGGTTAGAGTTCAGGACACACTTATGTTCGGGTGAATATTGGGCTTTGGTTTAGGGTTGGGTAAGATGTATTTTTAATATCACACTGAATGGTACACTCTTGATGGGGAAAAATTTTGGATGTTTTTCCATTCTCCATTATAGCCTATGAGATTCATTAGAATGAATGGGCCCATATGGTAAAGGTTAGGGTTAGGGTTAGAGTTCAGGACACACTTATGTTTAAGTGAATATTGGGGTTGGGTTTAGGGTTGGGTAAGATGTATTTTTAATATCACACTGAATGGTATACTCTTGATGGGGAAAAATTTTGGATGTTTTTCCATTCTCCATTATAGCATCTTTCGGCAGCACCCTGAACGACCAAGCAGCCTTATCTAGGGACAGCACTGCTTGCTCCACACGGAGAGGGGCCTAGAAAAGGTGGCCTAAACAAAGCTCGTCTCCCCCACCCCAGTTGGCTAGCCGCGGTCAACGGGCATCCTTACTTGCGGTCGAAAAATAACAACAAAGAAAAGGCATGCACCTGCCTCACAAAGTGTGCAAAGACTAAAGCTTGCATGTTGGAACATCAGAACCATGCTTGACACAGTAGGCAGTGGTCGCCCTGAACGACGCTCTGCTCTAGTTGCCCACGAACTTCTCAGGTTGAATATCGACATAGCAGCTCTCAGTGAGGTCCGTTTCCCTGAGGAAGGTAGTCTTCAAGAACACGGTGCTGGCTATACCCTCTACTGGTCGGGTAAGTCAAAGGCTGAGAGCCGCCTTTCTGGCGTTGGCTTCATGGTCAGGAACTCCATTGCCTCCAAACTCGAAAACCTTCCAACAGGTCACTCAGATCGCATCATGTCCATGCGCCTCCCACTTCAAAACAAGCAGCATGCAACACTCTTCAGTGTGTATGCCCCAACCCTTCAAGCAGATCCTGCAGAAAAGAACAAGTTCTATGCTGATCTACGCAACCTTGTACGGAAGACCCCTACAGAGGACAAGGTGATCATCCTTGGCGACTTCAATGCCAGAGTAGGTAAAGACTCGGAAGCCTGGAAAGGAGCACTTGGCAAACACGGCATTGGCAACTGCAATGACAACGGGCGCCTCCTGCTAGAATTCTGCATGGAGCACCAGCTCACCATCACCAACACTATCTTCCAGCAGAAGAACAGTCTGAAGACAACCTGGATGCACCCACGGTCCAAGCACTGGCACCTTATCGACTACATTCTGGTGCGCCAGAGAGACCTTCGAGATGTCTTACACACCCGAGTAATGCCCAGCGCAGAATGTCATACGGATCATCGTCTTGTACGCTGCAATCTCTGTCTTCACTTTAAACCCACACCCAGGAGAGGAGGTATCCCTCGGAGGAAGTTTCAGGTTGGCAGCCTCCAGTCAGCCGAAGTTAAAGCTGCCTTCCAGGCAAAACTCCAGTCAAGAATTGAGGACCTCAGTTGCCCCACAGACCCTTCTGCAGAAGCACTCTGGGAACACCTAAAAACTACCGTCCTGCAGATCTCTGAAGAAGTCCTCGGGTTCTCCACAAGGAAGAACAAGGACTGGTTTGATGAGAACAATCAAGAGATCCAAGAATTACTGGCAAAAAAGAGATCTGCCTACCAAGCACATCTTGCTCAGCCCTCCTGTCCTGGGAAAAAAGCAACCTTTCGCGCTGCATGTAGCAACCTCCAGCGCAAGCTTCGAGACATTCAGAACGAGTGGTGGACCAAGCTTGCAGAGAGAACCCAGCTGTGTGCAGACACTGGTGATTTAAGAGGGTTCTACGAAGCCCTGAAGGCAGTATATGGTCCATCATATCAGGCTCAGAGTCCCTTGCATAGTGCAGACGGCCAAGTGCTCCTCACAGACAAGGCATCCATATTGAACCGGTGGTCGGAGTATTTTCAGGTTCTCTTCAGTGCCAACCGCGTAGTTCAAGATTCAGCAATCCACCTCACCCCACTTCAACCGGTGAAAACAGAGTTGGATGAGATCCCCACCCTAGAAGAGACTGTTAAAGCCATCAAGCAACTGAAAAGTGGCAAGGCAGCAGGAGTTGATGGAATTCCACCAGAGATCTGGAAGCATGGGGGCACAGTACTACATAGCTCACTTCACAAAGTACTTGTCACCTGCTGGGAACAAGGCAAATTACCACAGGACTTTCGCGATGCAATCATCATCACCCTATACAAGAACAAAGGGGAAAAGTCAGACTGCTCCAACTACCGGGGGATAACCCTGCTCTCCATCGCAGGCAAAATCCTTGCCAGAATACTCCTGAACAGACTGGTGCCCACCATTGCAGAAGAACTCCTCCCAGAGAGCCAGTGTGGCTTCAGAGCTAACAGGAGCACCACCGACATGGTATTTGTTCTCAGGCAGCTCCAAGAGAAATGCAGGGAACAGAACAAGGCTCTGTATGTGACTTTTGTCGACCTTACCAAAGCTTTCGATACCGTTAGCAGGAAAGGCCTTTGGCAAATCTTGGAACGTTTAGGATGTCCCCCAAGGTTCCTCAGCATGATCATCCAGCTACACGAAGACCAGCGAGGCCAAGTCAGACACTGCAACGACCTCTCGGAGCCCTTCCCAATAGGCACAGGTGTAAAGCAAGGCTGCGTTCTCGCGCCAACTCTCTTTACGATCTTCTTTAGCATGATGCTTCAAAGAGCCGCAGTAGATCTAGATGATGACGATGGTGTCTACATCCGCTATCGCACCGATGGCAGCCTGTTCAACCTGAGGCGACTAAAGGCACACTCCAAGACAATGGAAAAACTCATCCGAGAGCTACTGTTTGCTGATGATGCTGCACTCGTCTCCCACTCGGTATCAGCTCTGCAGCATATGACGTCCTGCTTTGCAGAGGCTGCCAAGCTATTCGGCCTAGAAGTTAGTCTGAAGAAGACAGAAGTTCTCCACCAGCCTGCACCCCAGGAAGATTATCACCCTCCCTGCATCACTGTGGGTGAATCAGTTCTGAAGACAGTCCAGCAGTTCAGCTACCTGGGGTGCATCATCTCCTCAGATGCCAAGATCGACAAGGAGATTGACAACAGGCTGGCAAAGGCAAACCGTGCATTTGGCCGACTGCACAAAAGAGTGTGGAGCAACAAGCATCTGAAAAAAGGCACAAAGATCAATGTTTACAAAGCGGTTGTGATGACAACCCTCATCTATGGCTCCGAATCGTGGGTTTTATACCGTCATCACCTGCGACTCCTTGAGCGCTTTCATCAGCGCTGCCTTCGCACCATCCTCAACATCCACTGGAGTGACTTTGTGACCAACACTGAAGTCCTCAAGCGGGCAGAGGTTACCAGCATCGAGGCACTGCTGTTGAAGACGCAGCTACGCTGGGCAGGGCATATTTCTAGGATGGAAAACCACCGCCTTCCCAAGATTGCCCTGTATGGCGAACTCTCCACCGGCCATCGAAATAGAGGGGCACCAAAGAAGAGGTACAAGGACTCCTTGAAGAAATCCCTTAGCACCTGTCACATCAACCATCACCAGTGGTCTGACCTAGCCTCAGATCGCAAAGCATGGAGGCACACCATCCACCAGGCTGTCTCTTCCTTTGAGAACGCACGCATAGCTGGTCTTGAGGACAAAAGGAGATTGAGGAAGAATCGCACTGCTACAGGGCCAACCCTAAATCAGACTTTTCCCTGCAGCCGCTGTGGCCGGACCTGCCTGTCCCACATTGGTCTTGTCAGCCACCAGCGAGCCTGCAGCAAACGTGGACTATTGCACCCTTCTTAAATCTTCGTTCGCGAAGCCAAGCCGAGAGAGAGAGAGAGATAGCCTATGAGATTCATTAGAATGAATGGGCCCATATGGTTAGGGTTAGGGTTAGGGTTCACGACACACTTATGTTTGGGTGAATATTGGGGTTGGGTTTAGGGTTGGGTAAGATGTATTTTTAATATCACACTGAATGGTACACTCTTGATGGGGAAACATTTTGGATGTTTTTCTATTCTCCATTATAGCCTATGAGATTCATAAGAATGAATGGGCCCATATGGTAAGGGTTAGGGTTAGGGTTAGAATTCAGGACACACTCATGTTCGGGTGAATATTGTGCTTTGGTTTAGGGCTGGGTAAGATGTATTTTTAATATCACACTGAATGGTACACTCTTGATGGGGAAAAATTTTGGATGTTTTTCCATTCTCCATTATAGCCTATGAGATTCATTAGAATGAATGGGCCCATATGGTAAGGGTTAGGGTTAGGGTTAGAGTTCAGGACACACTTATGTTTAAGTGAATATTGGGGTTGGGTTTAGGGTTGGGTAAGATGTATTTTTAATATCACACTGAATGGTACACTCTTGATGGGGAAAAATTTTGAATGTTTTTCCATTCTCCATTATAGCCTATGAGATTCATTAGAATGAATGGGCCCATATGGTAAGGGTTAGGGTTAGGGTTAGAGTTCAGGACACACTTATGTGAATATTGGGGTTGGGTTTAGGGTTGGGTAGGATGTATTTTTAATATCAAACTGAATGGTACACTCTTGATGGGGAAAAATTTTGGATGTTTTTCCATTCTCCATTATAGCCTATGAGATTCATTAGAATGAATGGGCCCATATGGTAAGGGTTAGGGTTAGGGTTAGAGTTCAGGACACACTTAAGTTTAAGTGAATATTGGGGTTGGGTTTAGGGTTGGGTAAGATGTATTTTTAATATCACACTGAATGGTACACTCTTGATGGCGAAAAATTTTGGATGTTTTTCCATTCTCCATTATAGCCTATGAGATTCATTAGAATAAATGGGCCCGTATGGTAAGGGTTAGGGTTAGGGTTAGAGTTCAGGACACACTCATGTTTAAGTGAATTTTGGGGTTGGGTTTAGGGTTGGGTAAGATGTATTTTTAATATCACACTGAATGGTACACTCTTGATGGGGAAAAATTTTGGATGTTTTTCCATTCTCCATTATAGCCTATGAGATTCATTAGAATGAATGGGCCCATATGGTTAGGGTTAGGGTTAGGGTTCACGACACACTTATGTTTGGGTGAATATTGGGGTTGGGTTTAGGGTTGGGTAAGATGTATTTTTAATATCACACTGAATGGTACACTCTTGATGGGGAAACATTTTGGATGTTTTTCTATTCTCCATTATAGCCTATGAGATTCATAAGAATGAATGGGCCCATATGGTAAGGGTTAGGGTTAGGGTTAGAGTTCAGGACACACTCATGTTCGGGTGAATATTGTGCTTTGGTTTAGGGCTGGGTAAGATGTATTTTTAATATCACACTGAATGCTACACTATTGATGGCGAAAAATTTTGGATGTTTTTCCATTCTCCATTATAGCCTATGAGATTCATTAGAATGAATGGGCCCATATGGTAAGGGTTAGGGTTAGGGTTAGAGTTCAGGACACACTTATGTTCGGGTGAATATTGGGCTTTGGTTTAGGGTTGGGTAAGATGTATTTTTAATATCACACTGAATGGTACACTCTTGATGGGGAAAAATTTCGGATGTTTTTCCATTCTCCATTATAGCCTATGAGATTCATTAGAATGAATGGGCCCATATGGTAAGGGTTAGGGTTAGGGTTAGAGTTCAGGACACACTTATGTTTAAGTGAATATTGGGGTTGGGTTTAGGGTTGGGTAAGATGTATTTTTAATATCACACTGAATGGTACACTCTTGATGGGGAAAAATTTTGAATGTTTTTCCATTCTCCATTATAGCCTATGAGATTCATTAGAATGAATGGGCCCATATGGTAAGGGTTAGGGTTAGGGTTAGAGTTCAGGACACACTTATGTGAATATTGGGGTTGGGTTTAGGGTTGGGTAGGATGTATTTTTAATATCAAACTGAATGGTACACTCTTGATGGGGAAAAATTTTGGATGTTTTTCCATTCTCCATTATAGCCTATGAGATTCATTAGAATGAATGGGCCCATATGGTAAGGGTTAGGGTTAGGGTTAGAGTTCAGGACACACTTAAGTTTAAGTGAATATTGGGGTTGGGTTTAGGGTTGGGTAAGATGTATTTTTAATATCACACTGAATGGTACACTCTTGATGGCGAAAAATTTTGGATGTTTTTCCATTCTCCATTATAGCCTATGAGATTCATTAGAATAAATGGGCCCGTATGGTAAGGGTTAGGGTTAGGGTTAGAGTTCAGGACACACTTATGTTTAAGTGAATATTGGGGTTGGGTTTAGGGTTGGGTAAGATGTATTTTTAATATCACACTGAATGGTACACTCTTGATGGGGAAAAATTTTGGATGTTTTTCCATTCTCCATTATAGCCTATGAGATTCATTAGAATGAATGGGCCCATATGGTTAGGGTTAGGGTTAGGGTTCACGACACACTTATGTTTGGGTGAATATTGGGGTTGGGTTTAGGGTTGGGTAAGATGTATTTTTAATATCACACTGAATGGTACACTCTTGATGGGGAAAAATTTTGGATGTTTTTCCATTCTCCATTATAGCCTATGAGATTCATAAGAATGAATGGGCCCATATGGTAAGGGTTAGGGTTAGGGTTAGAGTTCAGGACACACTCATGTTCGGGTGAATATTGTGCTTTGGTTTAGGGCTGGGTAAGATGTATTTTTAATATCACACTGAATGCTACACTATTGATGGCGAAAAATTTTGGATGTTTTTCCATTCTCCATTATAGCCTATGAGATTCATTAGAATGAATGGGCCCATATGGTAAGGGTTAGGGTTAGGGTTAGAGTTCAGGACACACTTATGTTCGGGTGAATATTGGGCTTTGGTTTAGGGTTGGGTAAGATGTATTTTTAATATCACACTGAATGGTACACTCTTGATGGGGAAAAATTTTGGATGTTTTTCCATTCTCCATTATAGCCTATGAGATTCATTAGAATGAATGGGCCCATATGGTAAGGGTTAGGGTTAGGGTTAGATTTCAGGACACACTTATGTTTAAGTGAATATTGGGGTTGGGTTTAGGGTTGGGTAAGATGTATTTTTAATATCACACTGAATGGTACACTCTTGATGGGGAAAAATTTTGAATATTTTTCCATTCTCCATTATAGCCTATGAGATTCATTAGAATGAATGGGCCCATATGGTAAGGGTTAGGGTTAGGGTTAGAGTTCAGGACACACTTATGTGAATATTGGGGTTGGGTTTAGGGTTGGGTAGGATGTATTTTTAATATCAAACTGAATGGTACACTCTTGATGGGGAAAAATTTTGGATGTTTTTCCATTCTCCATTATAGCCTATGAGATTCATTAGAATGAATGGGCCCATATGGTAAGGGTTAGGGTTAGGGTTAGAGTTCAGGACACACTTAAGTTTAAGTGAATATTGGGGTTGGGTTTAGGGTTGGGTAAGATGTATTTTTAATATCACACTGAATGGTACACTCTTGATCGGGAAAAATTTTGAATGTTTTTCTATTCTCCATTATAGCCTATGAGATTCATTTGAATGAATGGGCGCATATGGTAAGGGTTAGGGTTAGGGTTAGAGTTCAGGACACACTTATGTTTGGGTGAATATTGGGGTTGGGTTTAGGGTTGGGTAAGATGTATTTTTAATATCACACTGAATGGTACACTCTTGATGGCGAAAAATTTTGGATGTTTTTCCATTCTCCATTATAGCCTATGAGATTCATTAGAATGAATGGGCCCGTATGGTAAGGGTTAGGGTTAGGGTTAGAGTTCAGGACACACTTATGTTTAAGTGAATATTGGGGTTGGGTTTAGGGTTGGGTAAG
This sequence comes from Heteronotia binoei, assembly GCF_032191835.1. Lineage (NCBI taxonomy): Eukaryota > Metazoa > Chordata > Lepidosauria > Squamata > Gekkonidae > Heteronotia > Heteronotia binoei. The sequence goes on from NW_026800157.1 coordinate 208,528, forward strand.
ATGTATTTTTAATATCACACTGAATGGTACACTCTTGATGGGGAAAAATTTTGGATGTTTTTCCATTCTCCATTATAGCCTATGAGATTCATTAGAATGAATGGGCCCATATGGTTAGGGTTAGGGTTAGGGTTCAGGACACACTTATGTTTGGGTGAATATTGGGGTTGGGTTTAGGGTTGGGTAAGATGTATTTTTAATATCACACTGAATGGTACACTCTTGATGGGGAAACATTTTGGATGTTTTTCTATTCTCCATTATAGACTATGGGATTCATTAGAATGAATGGGCCCATATGGTAAGGGTTAGGGTTAGGGTTAGAGTTCAGGACACACTCATGTTCGGGTGAATATTGTGCTTTGGTTTAGGGCTGGGTAAGATGTATTTTTAATATCACACTGAATGCTACACTATTGATGGCGAAAAATTTTGGATGTTTTTCCATTCTCCATTATACCCTATGAGATTCATTAGAATGAATGGGCCCATATGGTAAGGGTTAGGGTTAGGGTTAGAGTTCAGGACACACTTATGTTCGGGTGAATATTGGGCTTTGGTTTAGGGTTGGGTAAGATGTATTTTTAATATCACACTGAATGGTACACTCTTGATGGGGAAAAATTTTGGATGTTTTTCCATTCTCCATTATAGCCTATGAGATTCATTAGAATGAATGGGCCCATATGGTAAAGGTTAGGGTTAGGGTTAGAGTTCAGGACACACTTATGTTTAAGTGAATATTGGGGTTGGGTTTAGGGTTGGGTAAGATGTATTTTTAATATCACACTGAATGGTATACTCTTGATGGGGAAAAATTTTGGATGTTTTTCCATTCTCCATTATAGCATCTTTCGGCAGCACCCTGAACGACCAAGCAGCCTTATCTAGGGACAGCACTGCTTGCTCCACACGGAGAGGGGCCTAGAAAAGGTGGCCTAAACAAAGCTCGTCTCCCCCACCCCAGTTGGCTAGCCGCGGTCAACGGGCATCCTTACTTGCGGTCGAAAAATAACAACAAAGAAAAGGCATGCACCTGCCTCACAAAGTGTGCAAAGACTAAAGCTTGCATGTTGGAACATCAGAACCATGCTTGACACAGTAGGCAGTGGTCGCCCTGAACGACGCTCTGCTCTAGTTGCCCACGAACTTCTCAGGTTGAATATCGACATAGCAGCTCTCAGTGAGGTCCGTTTCCCTGAGGAAGGTAGTCTTCAAGAACACGGTGCTGGCTATACCCTCTACTGGTCGGGTAAGTCAAAGGCTGAGAGCCGCCTTTCTGGCGTTGGCTTCATGGTCAGGAACTCCATTGCCTCCAAACTCGAAAACCTTCCAACAGGTCACTCAGATCGCATCATGTCCATGCGCCTCCCACTTCAAAACAAGCAGCATGCAACACTCTTCAGTGTGTATGCCCCAACCCTTCAAGCAGATCCTGCAGAAAAGAACAAGTTCTATGCTGATCTACGCAACCTTGTACGGAAGACCCCTACAGAGGACAAGGTGATCATCCTTGGCGACTTCAATGCCAGAGTAGGTAAAGACTCGGAAGCCTGGAAAGGAGCACTTGGCAAACACGGCATTGGCAACTGCAATGACAACGGGCGCCTCCTGCTAGAATTCTGCATGGAGCACCAGCTCACCATCACCAACACTATCTTCCAGCAGAAGAACAGTCTGAAGACAACCTGGATGCACCCACGGTCCAAGCACTGGCACCTTATCGACTACATTCTGGTGCGCCAGAGAGACCTTCGAGATGTCTTACACACCCGAGTAATGCCCAGCGCAGAATGTCATACGGATCATCGTCTTGTACGCTGCAATCTCTGTCTTCACTTTAAACCCACACCCAGGAGAGGAGGTATCCCTCGGAGGAAGTTTCAGGTTGGCAGCCTCCAGTCAGCCGAAGTTAAAGCTGCCTTCCAGGCAAAACTCCAGTCAAGAATTGAGGACCTCAGTTGCCCCACAGACCCTTCTGCAGAAGCACTCTGGGAACACCTAAAAACTACCGTCCTGCAGATCTCTGAAGAAGTCCTCGGGTTCTCCACAAGGAAGAACAAGGACTGGTTTGATGAGAACAATCAAGAGATCCAAGAATTACTGGCAAAAAAGAGATCTGCCTACCAAGCACATCTTGCTCAGCCCTCCTGTCCTGGGAAAAAAGCAACCTTTCGCGCTGCATGTAGCAACCTCCAGCGCAAGCTTCGAGACATTCAGAACGAGTGGTGGACCAAGCTTGCAGAGAGAACCCAGCTGTGTGCAGACACTGGTGATTTAAGAGGGTTCTACGAAGCCCTGAAGGCAGTATATGGTCCATCATATCAGGCTCAGAGTCCCTTGCATAGTGCAGACGGCCAAGTGCTCCTCACAGACAAGGCATCCATATTGAACCGGTGGTCGGAGTATTTTCAGGTTCTCTTCAGTGCCAACCGCGTAGTTCAAGATTCAGCAATCCACCTCACCCCACTTCAACCGGTGAAAACAGAGTTGGATGAGATCCCCACCCTAGAAGAGACTGTTAAAGCCATCAAGCAACTGAAAAGTGGCAAGGCAGCAGGAGTTGATGGAATTCCACCAGAGATCTGGAAGCATGGGGGCACAGTACTACATAGCTCACTTCACAAAGTACTTGTCACCTGCTGGGAACAAGGCAAATTACCACAGGACTTTCGCGATGCAATCATCATCACCCTATACAAGAACAAAGGGGAAAAGTCAGACTGCTCCAACTACCGGGGGATAACCCTGCTCTCCATCGCAGGCAAAATCCTTGCCAGAATACTCCTGAACAGACTGGTGCCCACCATTGCAGAAGAACTCCTCCCAGAGAGCCAGTGTGGCTTCAGAGCTAACAGGAGCACCACCGACATGGTATTTGTTCTCAGGCAGCTCCAAGAGAAATGCAGGGAACAGAACAAGGCTCTGTATGTGACTTTTGTCGACCTTACCAAAGCTTTCGATACCGTTAGCAGGAAAGGCCTTTGGCAAATCTTGGAACGTTTAGGATGTCCCCCAAGGTTCCTCAGCATGATCATCCAGCTACACGAAGACCAGCGAGGCCAAGTCAGACACTGCAACGACCTCTCGGAGCCCTTCCCAATAGGCACAGGTGTAAAGCAAGGCTGCGTTCTCGCGCCAACTCTCTTTACGATCTTCTTTAGCATGATGCTTCAAAGAGCCGCAGTAGATCTAGATGATGACGATGGTGTCTACATCCGCTATCGCACCGATGGCAGCCTGTTCAACCTGAGGCGACTAAAGGCACACTCCAAGACAATGGAAAAACTCATCCGAGAGCTACTGTTTGCTGATGATGCTGCACTCGTCTCCCACTCGGTATCAGCTCTGCAGCATATGACGTCCTGCTTTGCAGAGGCTGCCAAGCTATTCGGCCTAGAAGTTAGTCTGAAGAAGACAGAAGTTCTCCACCAGCCTGCACCCCAGGAAGATTATCACCCTCCCTGCATCACTGTGGGTGAATCAGTTCTGAAGACAGTCCAGCAGTTCAGCTACCTGGGGTGCATCATCTCCTCAGATGCCAAGATCGACAAGGAGATTGACAACAGGCTGGCAAAGGCAAACCGTGCATTTGGCCGACTGCACAAAAGAGTGTGGAGCAACAAGCATCTGAAAAAAGGCACAAAGATCAATGTTTACAAAGCGGTTGTGATGACAACCCTCATCTATGGCTCCGAATCGTGGGTTTTATACCGTCATCACCTGCGACTCCTTGAGCGCTTTCATCAGCGCTGCCTTCGCACCATCCTCAACATCCACTGGAGTGACTTTGTGACCAACACTGAAGTCCTCAAGCGGGCAGAGGTTACCAGCATCGAGGCACTGCTGTTGAAGACGCAGCTACGCTGGGCAGGGCATATTTCTAGGATGGAAAACCACCGCCTTCCCAAGATTGCCCTGTATGGCGAACTCTCCACCGGCCATCGAAATAGAGGGGCACCAAAGAAGAGGTACAAGGACTCCTTGAAGAAATCCCTTAGCACCTGTCACATCAACCATCACCAGTGGTCTGACCTAGCCTCAGATCGCAAAGCATGGAGGCACACCATCCACCAGGCTGTCTCTTCCTTTGAGAACGCACGCATAGCTGGTCTTGAGGACAAAAGGAGATTGAGGAAGAATCGCACTGCTACAGGGCCAACCCTAAATCAGACTTTTCCCTGCAGCCGCTGTGGCCGGACCTGCCTGTCCCACATTGGTCTTGTCAGCCACCAGCGAGCCTGCAGCAAACGTGGACTATTGCACCCTTCTTAAATCTTCGTTCGCGAAGCCAAGCCGAGAGAGAGAGAGAGATAGCCTATGAGATTCATTAGAATGAATGGGCCCATATGGTTAGGGTTAGGGTTAGGGTTCACGACACACTTATGTTTGGGTGAATATTGGGGTTGGGTTTAGGGTTGGGTAAGATGTATTTTTAATATCACACTGAATGGTACACTCTTGATGGGGAAACATTTTGGATGTTTTTCTATTCTCCATTATAGCCTATGAGATTCATAAGAATGAATGGGCCCATATGGTAAGGGTTAGGGTTAGGGTTAGAATTCAGGACACACTCATGTTCGGGTGAATATTGTGCTTTGGTTTAGGGCTGGGTAAGATGTATTTTTAATATCACACTGAATGGTACACTCTTGATGGGGAAAAATTTTGGATGTTTTTCCATTCTCCATTATAGCCTATGAGATTCATTAGAATGAATGGGCCCATATGGTAAGGGTTAGGGTTAGGGTTAGAGTTCAGGACACACTTATGTTTAAGTGAATATTGGGGTTGGGTTTAGGGTTGGGTAAGATGTATTTTTAATATCACACTGAATGGTACACTCTTGATGGGGAAAAATTTTGAATGTTTTTCCATTCTCCATTATAGCCTATGAGATTCATTAGAATGAATGGGCCCATATGGTAAGGGTTAGGGTTAGGGTTAGAGTTCAGGACACACTTATGTGAATATTGGGGTTGGGTTTAGGGTTGGGTAGGATGTATTTTTAATATCAAACTGAATGGTACACTCTTGATGGGGAAAAATTTTGGATGTTTTTCCATTCTCCATTATAGCCTATGAGATTCATTAGAATGAATGGGCCCATATGGTAAGGGTTAGGGTTAGGGTTAGAGTTCAGGACACACTTAAGTTTAAGTGAATATTGGGGTTGGGTTTAGGGTTGGGTAAGATGTATTTTTAATATCACACTGAATGGTACACTCTTGATGGCGAAAAATTTTGGATGTTTTTCCATTCTCCATTATAGCCTATGAGATTCATTAGAATAAATGGGCCCGTATGGTAAGGGTTAGGGTTAGGGTTAGAGTTCAGGACACACTCATGTTTAAGTGAATATTGGGGTTGGGTTTAGGGTTGGGTAAGATGTATTTTTAATATCACACTGAATGGTACACTCTTGATGGGGAAAAATTTTGGATGTTTTTCCATTCTCCATTATAGCCTATGAGATTCATTAGAATGAATGGGCCCATATGGTTAGGGTTAGGGTTAGGGTTCACGACACACTTATGTTTGGGTGAATATTGGGGTTGGGTTTAGGGTTGGGTAAGATGTATTTTTACTATCACACTGAATGGTACACTCTTGATGGGGAAACATTTTGGATGTTTTTCTATTCTCCATTATAGCCTATGAGATTCATAAGAATGAATGGGCCCATATGGTAAGGGTTAGGGTTAGGGTTAGAGTTCAGGACACACTCATGTTCGGGTGAATATTGTGCTTTGGTTTAGGGCTGGGTAAGATGTATTTTTAATATCACACTGAATGCTACACTATTGATGGCGAAAAATTTTGGATGTTTTTCCATTCTCCATTATAGCCTATGAGATTCATTAGAATGAATGGGCCCATATGGTAAGGGTTAGGGTTAGGGTTAGAGTTCAGGACACACTTATGTTCGGGTGAATATTGGGCTTTGGTTTAGGGTTGGGTAAGATGTATTTTTAATATCACACTGAATGGTACACTCTTGATGGGGAAAAATTTCGGATGTTTTTCCATTCTCCATTATAGCCTATGAGATTCATTAGAATGAATGGGCCCATATGGTAAGGGTTAGGGTTAGGGTTAGAGTTCAGGACACACTTATGTTTAAGTGAATATTGGGGTTGGGTTTAGGGTTGGGTAAGATGTATTTTTAATATCACACTGAATGGTACACTCTTGATGGGGAAAAATTTTGAATGTTTTTCCATTCTCCATTATAGCCTATGAGATTCATTAGAATGAATGGGCCCATATGGTAAGGGTTAGGGTTAGGGTTAGAGTTCAGGACACACTTATGTGAATATTGGGGTTGGGTTTAGGGTTGGGTAGGATGTATTTTTAATATCAAACTGAATGGTACACTCTTGATGGGGAAAAATTTTGGATGTTTTTCCATTCTCCATTATAGCCTATGAGATTCATTAGAATGAATGGGCCCATATGGTAAGGGTTAGGGTTAGGGTTAGAGTTCAGGACACACTTAAGTTTAAGTGAATATTGGGGTTGGGTTTAGGGTTGGGTAAGATGTATTTTTAATATCACACTGAATGGTACACTCTTGATGGCGAAAAATTTTGGATGTTTTTCCATTCTCCATTATAGCCTATGAGATTCATTAGAATAAATGGGCCCGTATGGTAAGGGTTAGGGTTAGGGTTAGAGTTCAGGACACACTTATGTTTAAGTGAATATTGGGGTTGGGTTTAGGGTTGGGTAAGATGTATTTTTAATATCACACTGAATGGTACACTCTTGATGGGGAAAAATTTTGGATGTTTTTCCATTCTCCATTATAGCCTATGAGATTCATTAGAATGAATGGGCCCATATGGTTAGGGTTAGGGTTAGGGTTCACGACACACTTATGTTTGGGTGAATATTGGGGTTGGGTTTAGGGTTGGGTAAGATGTATTTTTAATATCACACTGAATGGTACACTCTTGATGGGGAAACATTTTGGATGTTTTTCTATTCTCCATTATAGCCTATGAGATTCATAAGAATGAATGGGCCCATATGGTAAGGGTTAGGGTTAGGGTTAGAGTTCAGGACACACTCATGTTCGGGTGAATATTGTGCTTTGGTTTAGGGCTGGGTAAGATGTATTTTTAATATCACACTGAATGCTACACTATTGATGGCGAAAAATTTTGGATGTTTTTCCATTCTCCATTATAGCCTATGAGATTCATTAGAATGAATGGGCCCATATGGTAAGGGTTAGGGTTAGGGTTAGAGTTCAGGACACACTTATGTTCGGGTGAATATTGGGCTTTGGTTTAGGGTTGGGTAAGATGTATTTTTAATATCACACTGAATGGTACACTCTTGATGGGGAAAAATTTTGGATGTTTTTCCATTCTCCATTATAGCCTATGAGATTCATTAGAATGAATGGGCCCATATGGTAAGGGTTAGGGTTAGGGTTAGAGTTCAGGACACACTTATGTTTAAGTGAATATTGGCGTTGGGTTTAGGGTTGGGTAAGATGTATTTTTAATATCACACTGAATGGTACACTCTTGATGGGGAAAAATTTTGAATGTTTTTCCATTCTCCATTATAGCCTATGAGATTCATTAGAATGAATGGGCCCATATGGTAAGGGTTAGGGTTAGGGTTAGAGTTCAGGACACACTTATGTGAATATTGGGGTTGGGTTTAGGGTTGGGTAGGATGTATTTTTAATATCAAACTGAATGGTACACTCTTGATGGGGAAAAATTTTGGATGTTTTTCCATTCTCCATTATAGCCTATGAGATTCATTAGAATGAATGGGCCCATATGGTAAGGGTTAGGGTTAGGGTTAGAGTTCAGGACACACTTAAGTTTAAGTGAATATTGGGGTTGGGTTTAGGGTTGGGTAAGATGTATTTTTAATATCACACTGAATGGTACACTCTTGATCGGGAAAAATTTTGAATGTTTTTCTATTCTCCATTATAGCCTATGAGATTCATTTGAATGAATGGGCGCATATGGTAAGGGTTAGGGTTAGGGTTAGAGTTCAGGACACACTTATGTTTGGGTGAATATTGGGGTTGGGTTTAGGGTTGGGTAAGATGTATTTTTAATATCACACTGAATGGTACACTCTTGATGGCGAAAAATTTTGGATGTTTTTCCATTCTCCATTATAGCCTATGAGATTCATTAGAATGAATGGGCCCGTATGGTAAGGGTTAGGGTTAGGGTTAGAGTTCAGGACACACTTATGTTTAAGTGAATATTGGGGTTGGGTTTAGGGTTGGGTAAGATGTATTTTTAATATCACACTGAATGGTACACTCTTGATGGCGAAAAATTTTGGATGTTTTTCCATTCTCCATTATAGCCTATGAGATTCATTAGAATGAATGGGCGCATATGGTAAGGGTTAGGGTTAGGGTTAGAGTTCAGGACACACTTATGTTCGGGTGAATATTGGGCTTTGGTTTAGGGTTGGGTAAGATGTATTTTTAATATCACACTGAATGCTACACTATTGATGGCGAAAATTTTTGGATGTTTTTCCATTCTCCATTATAGCCTATGAGTTTCTTTAGAATGAATGGGCGCATATGGTAAGGGTTAGGGTTAGGGTTAGAGTTCAGGACACACTTATATTCGGGTGAATATTGGGGTTGGGTTTAGGGTTGGGTAAGATGTATTTTTAATATCACACTGAATGGTACACTCTTGATGGCGAAAAATTTTGGATGTTTTTCCATTCTCCATTATAGCCTATGAGATTCATTAGAATGAATGGGCCCATATGGTAAGGGTTAGGGTTAGGGTTAGAGTTCAGGACACACTTATGTTTGGGTGAATATTGGGGTTGGGTTTAGGGTTGGGTAAGATGTATTTTTAATATCACACTGAATGGTACACTCTTAATGGGGAATAATATTGGATGTTTTTCCATTCTCCATTGTAGCCTAGGAGATTCATTAGAATGAATGGGCCCATATGGTAAGGGTTAGGGTTAGGGTTAGAGTTCAGGACACAGTTATGTTCGGGTGAATATTGGGGTTTGGTTTAGGGTTGGGTAAGATGTATTTTTAATATCACACTGAATGCTACACTCTTGATGGCGAAAAATTTTGGATGTTTTTCCATTCTCCATTATAGCCTATGAGATTCATTAGAATGAATGGGCCCATATGGTAAGGGTTAGGGTTAGGGTTAGAGTTCAGGACACACTCATGTTGGGGTGAATATTGGGCTTTGGTTTAGGGTTGGGTAAGATGTATTTTTAATATCACACTGAAAGCTGCACTATTGATGGTGAAAAATTTTGGATGTTTTTCCATTCTCCATTATAGCCTATGAGATTCATTAGAATGAATGGGCCCATATGGTAAGGGTTAGGGTTAGGGTTAGAGTTCAGGACACACTTATGTGAATATTGGGGTTGGGTTTAGGGTTGGGTAGTATTTATTTTTAATATCAAACTGAATGGTGCACTCTTGATGGGGAAAAATTTTGGATGTTTTTCCATTCTCCATTATAGCCTATGAGATTCATTAGAATGAATGGGCCCATATGGTAAGGGTTAGGGTTAGGGTTAGAGTTCAGGACACACTTATGTTCGGGTGAATATTGGGGTTTGGTTTAGGGTTGGGTAAGATGTATTTTTAATATCACACTGAATGCTACACTCTTGATGGCGAAAAATTTTGGATGTTTTTCCATTCTCCATTATAGCCTATGAGATTCATTAGAATGAATGGGCCCATATGGTAAGGGTTAGGGTTAGGGTTAGAGTTCAGGACACACTTATGTTTAAGTGAATATTGGGGTTGGGTTTAGGGTTGGGTAAGATGTATTTTTAATATCACACTGAATGGTACACTCTTGATCGGGAAAAATTTTGAATGTTTTTCTATTCTCCATTATAGCCTATGAGATTCATTTGAATGAATGGGCCCATATGGTAAGGGTTAGGGTTAGGGTTAGAGTTCAGGACACACTTATGTTTGGGTGAATATTGGGGTTGGGTTTAGGGTTGGGTAAGATGTATTTTTAATATCACACTGAATGGTACACTCTTGATGGGGAAAAATTTTGGATGTTTTTCCATTCTCCATTATAGCCTATGAGATTCATTAGAATGAATGGGCCCATATGGTAAGGGTTAGGGTTAGGGTTAGAGTTCAGGACACACTCATGTTCGGGTGAATATTGTGCTTTGGTTTAGGGCTGGGTAAGATGTATTTTTAATATCACACTGCATGGTACACTCTTGATGGCGAAAAATTTTGGATGTTTTTCCATTCTCCATTATAGCCTATGAGATTCATTAGAATGAATGGGCCCATATGGTAAGGGTTAGGGTTAGAGTTCAGGACACACTTATGTTTAAGTGAATACTGGGGTTGGGTTTAGGGTTCTGTAAGATGTATTTTTAATATCACACTGAATGGTACACTCTTGATGGGGAAAAATTTTGGATGTTTTTCCATTCTCCATTATAGCCTATGAGATTCATTAGAATGAATGGGCCCATATGGTAAGGGTTAGGGTTAGGGTTAGAGTTCAGGACACACTTATGTGAATATTGGGGTTGGGTTTAGGGTTGGGTAGGATGTATTTTTAATATCAAACTGAATGGTACACTCTTGATGGGGAAAAATTTTGGATGTTTTTCCATTCTCCATTATAGCCTATGAGATTCATTAGAATGAATGGGCCCTTATGGTAAGGGTTAGGGTTAGAGTTCACGACACGCTTATGTTTGGGTGAATATTGGGGTTGGGTTTAGGGTTGGGTAAGATGTATTTTTAATATCACACTGAATGGTACACTCTTGATGGGGAAAAATTTTGGATGTTTTTCCATTCTCCATTATAGCCTATGAGATTCATTAGAATGAATGGGCCCATATGGTAAGGGTTAGGGTTAGGGTTAGAGTTCAGGACACACTTATGTTTAAGTGAATATTGGGGTTGGGTTTAGGGTTGGGTAAGATGTATTTTTAATATCACACTGAATGGTACACTCTTGATGGGGAAAAATTTTGGATGTTTTTCCATTCTCCATTATAGCCTATGAGATTCATTAGAATGAATGGGCCTGTATGGTAAGGGTTAGGGTTAGGGTTAGAGTTCAGGACACACTTATGTTTGGGTGAATATTGGGGTTGGGTTTAGGGTTGGGTAAGATGTATTTTTAATATCACACTGAATGGTACACTCTTGATGGCGAAAAATTTTGGATGTTTTTCCATTCTCCATTATAGCCTATGAGATTCATTAGAATGAATGGGTCCATATGGTAAGGGTTAGGGTTAGGGTTAGAGTTCAGGACACACTTATGTTCGGGTGAATATTGGGGTTGGGTTTAGGGTTGGGTAAGATGTATTTTTAATATCACACTGAATGGTACACTCTTGATGGGGAAAAATTTTGGATGTTTTTCCATTCTCCATTATAGCCTATGAGATTCATTAGAATGAATGGGCCCATATGGTAAGGGTTAGGGTTAGGGTTAGAGTTCAGGACACACTTATGTTTAAGTGAATATTGGGGTTGGGTTTAGGGTTGGGTAAGATGTATTTTTAATATCACACTGAATGGTACACTCTTGATGTGGAAAAATTTTGAATGTTTTTCCATTCTCCATTATAGCCTATGAGATTCATTAGAATGAATGGGCCCATATGGTAAGGGTTAGGGTTAGGGTTAGAGTTCAGGACACACTCATGTTCGGGTGAATATTGGGCTTTGGTTTAGGGTTGGGTAAGATGTATTTTTAATATCACACTGAAAGCTACACTATTGATGGTGAAAAACTTTGGATGTTTTTCCATTCTCCATTATAGCCTATGAGATTCATTAGAATGAATGGGCCCATATGGTAAGGGTTAGGGTTAGGGTTAGAGTTCAGGACACACTCATGTTGGGGTGAATATTGGGCTTTGGTTTAGGGTTGGGTAAGATGTATTTTTAATATCACACTGAAAGCTACACTATTGATGGTGAAAAATTTTGGATGTTTTTCCATTCTCCATTATAGCCTATGAGATTCATTAGAATGAATGGGCCCATATGGTAAGGGTTAGGGTTAGGGTTAGAGTTCAGGACACACTTATGTGAATATTGGGGTTGGGTTTAGGGTTGGGTAGTATTTATTTTTAATATCAAACTGAATGGTGCACTCTTGATGGGGAAAAATTTTGGATGTTTTTCCATTCTCCATTATAGCCTATGAGATTCATTAGAATGAATGGGCCCATATGGTAAGGGTTAGGGTTAGGGTTAGAGTTCAGGACACACTTATGTTCGGGTGAATATTGGGGTTTGGTTTAGGGTTGGGTAAGATGTATTTTTAATATCACACTGAATGCTACACTCTTGATGGCGAAAAATTTTGGATGTTTTTCCATTCTCCATTATAGCCTATGAGATTCATTAGAATGAATGGGCCCATATGGTAAGGGTTAGGGTTAGGGTTAGAGTTCAGGACACACTTATGTTTAAGTGAATATTGGGGTTGGGTTTAGGGTTGGGTAAGATGTATTTTTAATATCACACTGAATGGTACACTCTTGATCGGGAAAAATTTTGAATGTTTTTCTATTCTCCATTATAGCCTATGAGATTCATTTGAATGAATGGGCCCATATGGTAAGGGTTAGGGTTAGGGTTAGAGTTCAGGACACACTTATGTTTGGGTGAATATTGGGGTTGGGTTTAGGGTTGGGTAAGATGTATTTTTAATATCACACTGAATGGTACACTCTTGATGGGGAAAAATTTTGGATGTTTTTCCATTCTCCATTATAGCCTATGAGATTCATTAGAATGAATGGGCCCATATGGTAAGGGTTAGGGTTAGGGTTAGAGTTCAGGACACACTCATGTTCGGGTGAATATTGTGCTTTGGTTTAGGGCTGGGTAAGATGTATTTTTAATATCACACTGCATGGTACACTCTTGATGGCGAAAAATTTTGGATGTTTTTCCATTCTCCATTATAGCCTATGAGATTCATTAGAATGAATGGGCCCATATGGTAAGGGTTAGGGTTAGAGTTCAGGACACACTTATGTTTAAGTGAATACTGGGTTGGGTTTAGGGTTCTGTAAGATGTATTTTTAATATCACACTGAATGGTACACTCTTGATGGGGAAAAATTTTGGATGTTTTTTCCATTCTCCATTATAGCCTATGAGATTCATTAGAATGAATGGGCCCATATGGTAAGGGTTAGGGTTAGGGTTAGAGTTCAGGACACACTTATGTGAATATTGGGGTTGGGTTTAGGGTTGGGTAGGATGTATTTTTAATATCAAACTGAATGGTACACTCTTGATGGGGAAAAATTTTGGATGTTTTTCCATTCTCCATTATAGCCTATGAGATTCATTAGAATGAATGGGCCCGTATGGTAAGGGTTAGGGTTAGGGTTAGAGTTCAGGACACACTTATGTTTAAGTGAATATTGGGGTTGGGTTTAGGTTGGGTAAGATGTATTTTTAATATCACACTGAATGGTACACTCTAGATGGGGAAAAATTTTGGATGTTTTTCCATTCTCCATTATAGCCTATGAGATTCATTAGAATGAATGGGCCTGTATGGTAAGGGTTAGGGTTAGGGTTAGAGTTCAGGACACACTTATGTTTGGGTGAATATTGGGGTTGGGTTTAGGGTTGGGTAAGATGTATTTTTAATATCACACTGAATGGTACACTCTTGATGGCGAAAAATTTTGGATGTTTTTCCATTCTCCATTATAGCCTATGAGATTCATTAGAATGAATGGGTCCATATGGTAAGGGTTAGGGTTAGGGTTAGAGTTCAGGACACACTTATGTTCGGGTGAATATTGGGGTTGGGTTTCGGGTTGGGTAAGATGTATTTTTAATATCACACTGAATGGTACACTCTTGATGGGGAAAAATTTTGGATGTTTTTCCATTCTCCATTATAGCCTATGAGATTCATTAGAATGAATGGGCCCATATGGTAAGGGTTAGGGTTAGGGTTAGAGTTCAGGACACACTTATGTTTAAGTGAATATTGGGGTTGGGTTTAGGGTTGGGTAAGATGTATTTTTAATATCATACTGAATGGTACACTCTTGATGTGGAAAAATTTTGAATGTTTTTCCATTCTCCATTATAGCCTATGAGATTCATTAGAATGAATGGGCCCATATGGTAAGGGTTAGGGTTAGGGTTAGAGTTCAGGACACACTCATGTTCGGGTGAATATTGGGCTTTGGTTTAGGGTTGGGTAAGATGTATTTTTAATATCACACTGAAAGCTACACTATTGATGGTGAAAAACTTTGGATGTTTTTCCATTCTCCATTATAGCCTATGAGATTCATTAGAATGAATGGGCCCATATGGTAACGGTTAGGGTTAGGGTTAGAGTTCAGGACAAACTTATGTTTGGGTGAATATTGGGGTTGGGTTTAGGGTTGGGTAGGATGTATTTTTAATATCAAACTGAATGGTACACTCTTGATGGGGAAAAATTTTGGATGTTTTTCCATTCTCCATTATAGCCTATGAGATTCATTAGAATGAATGGGCCCATATGGAAAGGGGTTAGGGTTAGAGTTCAGGACACACTTATGTTCGGGTGAATATTGGGGTTTGGTTTAGGGTTGGGTAAGATGTATTTTTAATATCACACTGAATGCTACACTCTTGATGGCGAAAAATTTTGGATGTTTTTCCATTCTCCATTATAGCCTATGAGATTCATTAGAATGAATGGGCCCATATGGTAAGGGTTAGGGTTAGGGTTAGAGTTCAGGACACACTTATGTTTGGGTGAGTATTGGGGTTGGGTTTAGGGTTGGGTAAGATGTATTTTTAATATCACACTGAATGGTACACTCTTGATGGCGAAAAATTTTGGATGTTTTTCCATTCTCCATTATAGCCTATGAGATTCATTAGAATGAATGGGCCCATATGGTAAGGGTTAGGGTTAGAGTTCACGACACGCTTATGTTTGGGTGAATATTGGGGTTGGGTTTAGGTTTGGGTAAGATGTATTTTTAATATCACACTGAATGGTACACTCTTGATGGCGAAAAATTTTGGATGTTTTTCCATTCTCCATTATAGCCTATGAGATTCATTAGAATGAATGGGCCCATATGGTAAGGGTTAGGGTTAGGGTTAGAGTTCAGGACACACTTATGTTTAAGTGAATATTGGGGTTGGGTTTAGGGTTGGGTAAGATGTATTTTTAATATCACACTGAATGGTACACTCTTGATGGGGAAAAATTTTGGATGTTTTTCCATTCTCCATTATAGCCTATGAGATTCATTAGAATGAATGGGCCCGTATGGTAAGGGTTAGGGTTAGGGTTAGAGTTCAGGACACACTTATGTTTAAGTGAATATTGGGGTTGGGTTTAGGGTTGGGTAAGATGTATTTTTAATATCACACTGAATGGTACACTCTAGATGGGGAAAAATTTTGGATGTTTTTCCATTCTCCATTATAGCCTATGAGATTCATTAGAATGAATGGGCCTGTATGGTAAGGGTTAGGGTTAGGGTTAGAGTTCAGGACACACTTATGTTTGGGTGAATATTGGGGTTGGGTTTAGGGTTGGGTAAGATGTATTTTTAATATCACACTGAATGGTACACTCTTGATGGCGAAAAATTTTGGATGTTTTTCCATTCTCCATTATAGCCTATGAGATTCATTAGAATGAATGGGCCCATATGGTAAGGGTTAGGGTTAGGGTTAGACTTCAGGACACACTTATGTTCGGGTGAATATTGGGGTTGGGTTTAGGGTTGGGTAAGATGTATTTTTAATATCACACTGAATGGTACACTCTTGATGGGGAAAAATTTTGGATGTTTTTCCATTCTGCATTATAGCCTATGAGATTCATTAGAATGAATGGGCCCATATGGTAAGGGTTAGGGTTAGGGTTAGAGTTCAGGACACACTTATGTTTAAGTGAATATTGGGGTTGGGTTTAGGGTTGGGTAAGAGGTATTTTTAATATCACACTGAATGGTACACTCTTGATGTGGAAAAATTTTGAATGTTTTTCCATTCTCCATTATAGCCTATGAGATTCATTAGAATGAATGGGCCCATATGGTAAGGGTTAGGGTTAGGGTTAGAGTTCAGGACACACTCATGTTCGGGTGAATATTGGGCTTTGGTTTAGGGTTGGGTAAGATGTATTTTTAATATCACACTGAAAGCTACACTATTGATGGTGAAAAACTTTGGATGTTTTTCCATTCTCCATTATAGCCTATGAGATTCATTAGAATGAATGGGCCCATATGGTAACGGTTAGGGTTAGTGTTAGAGTTCAGGACAAACTTATGTTTGGGTGAATATTGGGGTTGGGTTTAGGGTTGGGTAGGATGTATTTTTAATATCAAACTGAATGGTACACTCTTGATGGGGAAAAATTTTGGATGTTTTTCCATTCTCCATTATAGCCTATGAGATTCATTAGAATGAATGGGCCCATATGGAAAGGGGTTAGGGTTAGAGTTCAGGACACACTTATGTTCGGGTGAATATTGGGGTTTGGTTTAGGGTTGGGTAAGATGTATTTTTAATATCACACTGAATGCTACACTCTTGATGGCGAAAAATTTTGGATGTTTTTCCATTCTCCGTTATAGCCTATGAGATTCATTAGAATGAATGGGCCCATATGGTAAGGGTTAGGGTTAGAGTTCAGGACACACTTATGTTTGGGTGAGTATTGGGGTTGGGTTTAGGGTTGGGTAAGATGTATTTTTAATATCACACTGAATGGTACACTCTTGATGGGGAAAAATTTTGGATGTTTTTCCATTCTCCATTATAGCCTATGAGATTCATTAGAATGAATGGGCCCATATGGTAAGGGTTAGGGTTAGGGTTAGAGTTCAGGACACACTTATGTTTGGGTGAATATTGGGGTTGGGTTGAGGGTTGGGTAAGATGTATTTTTAATATCACACTGAATGGTACACTCTTGATGGCGAAAAATTTTGGATGTTTTTCCATTCTCCATTATAGCCTATGAGATTCATTAGAATGAATGGGCCCATATGGTAAGGGTTAGGGTTAGGGTTAGAGTTCAGGACACACTCATGTTCGGGTGAATATTGGGCTTTGGTTTAGGGTTGGGTAAGATGTATTTTTAATATCACACTGAATGCTACACTCTTGATGGCGAAAAATTTTGGATGTTTTTCCATTCTCCATTATAACCTATGATATTCATTAGAATGAATGGGCCCTTATGGTAAGGGTTAGGGTTAGGGTTAGAGTTCAGGACACACTTATGTTCGGGTGAATATTGGGGTTGGGTTTAGGGTTGGGTAAGATGTATTTTTAATATCACACTGAATGCTACACTCTTGATGGGGAAAAATTTTGGATGTTTTTCCATTCTCCATTATAGCCTATGAGATTCATTAGAATGAATGGGCCCATATGGTAACGGTTAGGGTTAGAGTTCAGGACACACTTATGTTTGGGTGAGTATTAGGGTTGGGTTTAGGGTTGGGTAAGATGTATTTTTAATATCACACTGAATGGTACACTCTTGATGGGGAAAAATTTTGGATGTTTTTCCATTCTCCATTATAGCCTATGAGATTCATTAGAATGAATGGGCCCATATGGTAAGGGTTAGGGTTAGGGTTAGAGTTCAGGACACACTTATGTTTGGGTGAATATTGGGGTTGGGTTGAGGGTTGGGTAAGATGTATTTTTAATATCACACTGAATGGTACACTCTTGATGGCGAAAAATTTTGGATGTTTTTCCATTCTCCATTATAGCCTATGAGATTCATTAGAATGAATGGGCCCATATGGTAAGGGTTAGGGTTAGGGTTAGAGTTCAGGACACACTCATGTTCGGGTGAATATTGTGCTTTGGTTTAGGGCTGGGTAAGATGTATTTTTAATATCACACTGAATGGTACACTCTTGATGGCGAAAAATTTTGGATGTTTTTCCATTCTCCATTATAGCCTATGAGATTCATTAGAATGAATGGGACCATATGGTAAGGGTTAGGGTTAGAGTTCAGGACACACTTATGTTTAAGTGAATACTGGGGTTGGGTTTAGGGTTCTGTAAGATGTATTTTTAATATCACACTGAATGGTACACTCTTGATGGGGAAAAATTTTGGATGTTTTTCCATTCTCCATTATAGCCTATGAGATTCATTAGAATGAATGGGCCCATATGGTAAGGGTTAGGGTTAGGGTTAGAGTTCAGGACACACTTATGTGAATATTGGGGTTGGGTTTAGGGTTGGGTAGGATGTATTTTTAATATCAAACTGAATGGTACACTCTTGATGGGGAAGAAATTTTGGATGTTTTTCCATTCTCCATTATAGCCTATGAGATTCATTAGAATGAATGGGCCCTTATGGTAAGGGTTAGGGTTAGAGTTCACGACACGCTTATGTTTGGGTGAATATTGGGGTTGGGTTTAGGGTTGGGTAAGATGTATTTTTAATATCACACTGAATGGTACACTCTTGATGGCGAAAAATTTTGGATGTTTTTCCATTCTCCATTATAGCCTATGAGATTCATTAGAATGAATGGGCCCATATGGTAAGGGTTAGGGTTAGGGTTAGAGTTCAGGACACACTTATGTTTAAGTGAATATTGGGGTTGGGTTTAGGGTTGGGTAAGATGTATTTTTAATATCACACTGAATGGTACACTCTTGATGGGGAAAAATTTTGGATGTTTTTCCATTCTCCATTATAGCCTATGAGATTCATTAGAATGAATGGGCCCGTATGGTAAGGGTTAGGGTTAGGGTTAGAGTTCAGGACACACTTATGTTTAAGTGAATATTGGGGTTGGGTTTAGGGTTGGGTAAGATGTATTTTTAATATCACACTGAATGGTACACTCTAGATGGGGAAAAATTTTGGATGTTTTTCCATTCTCCATTATAGCCTATGAGATTCATTAGAATGAATGGGCCTGTATGGTAAGGGTTAGGGTTAGGGTTAGAGTTCAGGACACACTTATGTTTGGGTGAATATTGGGGTTGGGTTTAGGGTTGGGTAAGATGTATTTTTAATATCACACTGAATGGTACACTCTTGATGGCGAAAAATTTTGGATGTTTTTCCATTCTCCATTATAGCCTATGAGATTCATTAGAATGAATGGGCCCATATGGTAAGGGTTAGGGTTAGGGTTAGAGTTCAGGACACACTTATGTTCGGGTGAATATTGGGGTTGGGTTTAGGGTTGGGTAAGATGTATTTTTAATATCACACTGAATGGTACACTCTTGATGGGGAAAAATTTTGGATGTTTTTCCATTCTCCATTATAGCCTATGAGATTCATTAGAATGAATGGGCCCATATGGTAAGGGTTAGGGTTAGGGTTAGAGTTCAGGACACACTTATGTTTAAGTGAATATTGGGGTTGGGTTTAGGGTTGGGTAAGATGTATTTTTAATATCACACTGAATGGTACACTCTTGATGTGGAAAAATTTTGAATGTTTTTCCATTCTCCATTATAGCCTATGAGATTCATTAGAATGAATGGGCCCATATGGTAAGGGTTAGGGTTAGGGTTAGAGTTCAGGACACACTCATGTTCGGGTGAATATTGGGCTTTGGTTTAGGGTTGGGTAAGATGTATTTTTAATATCACACTGAAAGCTACACTATTGATGGTGAAAAACTTTGGATGTTTTTCCATTCTCCATTATAGCCTATGAGATTCATTAGAATGAATGGGCCCATATGGTAACGGTTAGGGTTAGGGTTAGAGTTCAGGACAAACTTATGTTTGGGTGAATATTGGGGTTGGGTTTAGGGTTGGGTAGGATGTATTTTTAATATCAAACTGAATGGTACACTCTTGATGGGGAAAAATTTTGGATGTTTTTCCATTCTCCATTATAGCCTATGAGATTCATTAGAATGAATGGGCCCATATGGAAAGGGGTTAGGGTTAGAGTTCAGGACACACTTATGTTCGGGTGAATATTGGGGTTTGGTTTAGGGTTGGGTAAGATGTATTTTTAATATCACACTGAATGCTACACTCTTGATGGCGAAAAATTTTGGATGTTTTTCCATTCTCCATTATAGCCTATGAGATTCATTAGAATGAATGGGCCCATATGGTAAGGGTTAGGGTTAGGGTTAGAGTTCAGGACACACTTATGTTTGGGTGAATATTGGGGTTGGGTTGAGGGTTGGGTAAGATGTATTTTTAATATCACACTGAATGGTACACTCTTGATGGCGAAAAATTTTGGATGTTTTTCCATTCTCCATTATAGCCTATGAGATTCATTAGAATGAATGGGCCCATATGGTAAGGGTTAGGGTTAGGGTTAGAGTTCAGGACACACTCATGTTCGGGTGAATATTGGGCTTTGGTTTAGGGTTGGGTAAGATGTATTTTTAATATCACACTGAATGCTACACTCTTGATGGCGAAAAATTTTGGATGTTTTTCCATTCTCCATTATAACCTATGATATTCATTAGAATGAATGGGCCCTTATGGTAACGGTTAGGGTTAGGGTTAGAGTTCAGGACACACTTATGTTCGGGTGAATATTGGGCTTTGGTTAAGGGTTGGGTAAGATGTATTTTTAATATCACACTGAATGCTACACTCTTGATGGCGAAAAATTTTGGATGTTTTTCCATTCTCCATTATAGCCTATGAGATTCATGAGAATGAATGGGCCCATATGGTAAGGGTTAGGGTTAGGGTTAGAGTTCAGGACACACTTATGTTTGGGTGAATATTGGGGTTGGGTAAGATGTATTTATAATATCACACTGAATGGTACACTCTTGATGGCGAAAAATTTTGGATATTTTTCCATTCTCCATTATAGCCTATGAGATTCATTAGAATGAATGGGCCCATATGGTAAGGGTTAGGGTTAGAGTTCAGGACACACTTATGTTTGGGTGAATATTGGGGTTGGGTTTAGGGTTGGGTAAGATGTATTTTTAATATCACACTGAATGGTACACTCTTGATGGCGAAAAATTTTGGATGTTTTTCCATTCTCCATTATAGCCTATGAGATTCATTAGAATGAATGGGCCCATATGGTAAGGGTTAGGGTTAGGGTTAGAGTTCAGGACACACTTATGTTTTGGCGAATATTGGGGTTGGGTTTAGGGTTGGGTAAAATGTATTTTTAATATCACACTGAATGTTACACTCTTGATGGCGAAAAATTTTGGATGTTTTTCCATTCTCCATTATAGCCTATGAGATTCATTAGAATGAATGGGCCCATATGGTAAGGGTTAGGGTTAGAGCTCAGGACACACTTATGTTTGGGTGAATATTTGGGTTGGGTTTAGGGTTGGGTAAGATGTATTTTTAATATCACACTGAATGGTACACTCTTGATGGCGAAAAATTTTGGATGTTTTTCCATTCTCCATTATAGCCTATGAGATTCATTAGAATGAATGGGCCTGTATGGTAAGGGTTAGGGTTAGGGTTAGAGTTCAGGACACACTTATGTTTGGGTGAATATTGGGGTTGGGTTTAGGGTTGGGTAAGATGTATTTTTAATATCACACTGAATGGTACACTCTTGATGTGGAAAAATTTTGGATGTTTTTCCATTCTCCATTATAGCCTATGAGATTCATTAGAATGAATGGGCCCATATGGTAAGGGTTAGGGTTAGGGTTAGAGTTCAGGACACACTTATGTTTAAGTGAATATTGGGGTTGGGTTTAGGGTTGGGTAAGATGTATTTTTAATATCACACTGAATGGTACACTCTTGATGTGGAAAAATTTTGAATGTTTTTCCATTCTCTATTATAGCCTATGAGATTCATTAGAATGAATGGGCCCATATGGTAAGGGTTAGGGTTAGGGTTAGAGTTCAGGACACACTCATGTTCGGGTGAATATTGGGCTTTGGTTTAGGGTTGGGTAAGATGTATTTTTAATATCACACTGAAAGCTACACTATTGATGGTGAAAAACTTTGGATGTTTTTCCATTCTCCATTATAGCCTATGAGATTCATTAGAATGAATGGGCCCATATGGTAACGGTTAGGGTTAGGGTTAGAGTTCAGGACAAACTTATGTTTGGGTGAATATTGGGGTTGGGTTTAGGGTTGGGTAGGATGTATTTTTAATATCAAACTGAATGGTACACTCTTGATGGGGAAAAATTTTGGATGTTTTTCCATTCTCCATTATAGCCTATGAGATTCATTAGAATGAATGGGCCCATATGGAAAGGGGTTAGGGTTAGAGTTCAGGACACACTTATGTTCGGGTGAATATTGGGGTTTGGTTTAGGGTTGGGTAAGATGTATTTTTAATATCACACTGAATGCTACACTCTTGATGGCGAAAAATTTTGGATGTTTTTCCATTCTCCATTATAGCCTATGAGATTCATTAGAATGAATGGGCCCATATGGTAAGGGTTAGGGTTAGGGTTAGAGTTCAGGACACACTTATGTTCGGGTGAATATTGGGGTTGGGTTTAGGGTTGGGTAAGATGTATTTTTAATATCACACTGAATGGTACACTCTTGATGGGGAAAAATTTTGGATGTTTTTCCATTCTCCATTATAGCCTATGAGATTCATTAGAATGAATGGGCCCATATGGTAAGGGTTAGGGTTAGGGTTAGAGTTCAGGACACACTCATGTTCGGGTGAATATTGTGCTTTGGTTTAGGGCTGGGTAAGATGTATTTTTAATATCACACTGAATGGTACACTCTTGATGGCGAAAAATTTTGGATGTTTTTCCATTCTCCATTATAGCCTATGAGATTCATTAGAATGAATGGGACCATATGGTAAGGGTTAGGGTTAGAGTTCAGGACACACTTATGTTTAAGTGAATACTGGGGTTGGGTTTAGGGTTCTGTAAGATGTATTTTTAATATCACACTGAATGGTACACTCTTGATGGGGAAAAATTTTGGATGTTTTTCCATTCTCCATTATAGCCTATGAGATTCATTAGAATGAATGGGCCCATATGGTAAGGGTTAGGGTTAGGGTTAGAGTTCAGGACACACTTATGTGAATATTGGGGTTGGGTTTAGGGTTGGGTAGGATGTATTTTTAATATCAAACTGAATGGTACACTCTTGATGGGGAAGAAATTTTGGATGTTTTTCCATTCTCCATTATAGCCTATGAGATTCATTAGAATGAATGGGCCCTTATGGTAAGGGTTAGGGTTAGAGTTCACGACACGCTTATGTTTGGGTGAATATTGGGGTTGGGTTTAGGGTTGGGTAAGATGTATTTTTAATATCACACTGAATGGTACACTCTTGATGGCGAAAAATTTTGGATGTTTTTCCATTCTCCATTATAGCCTATGAGATTCATTAGAATGAATGGGCCCATATGGTAAGGGTTAGGGTTAGGGTTAGAGTTCAGGACACACTTATGTTTAAGTGAATATTGGGGTTGGGTTTAGGGTTGGGTAAGATGTATTTTTAATATCACACTGAATGGTACACTCTTGATGGGGAAAAATTTTGGATGTTTTTCCATTCTCCATTATAGCCTATGAGATTCATTAGAATGAATGGGCCCGTATGGTAAGGGTTAGGGTTAGGGTTAGAGTTCAGGACACACTTATGTTTAAGTGAATATTGGGGTTGGGTTTAGGGTTGGGTAAGATGTATTTTTAATATCACACTGAATGGTACACTCTAGATGGGGAAAAATTTTGGATGTTTTTCCATTCTCCATTATAGCCTATGAGATTCATTAGAATGAATGGGCCTGTATGGTAAGGGTTAGGGTTAGGGTTAGAGTTCAGGACACACTTATGTTTGGGTGAATATTGGGGTTGGGTTTAGGGTTGGGTAAGATGTATTTTTAATATCACACTGAATGGTACACTCTTGATGGCGAAAAATTTTGGATGTTTTTCCATTCTCCATTATAGCCTATGAGATTCATTAGAATGAATGGGCCCATATGGTAAGGGTTAGGGTTAGGGTTAGAGTTCAGGACACACTTATGTTCGGGTGAATATTGGGGTTGGGTTTAGGGTTGGGTAAGATGTATTTTTAATATCACACTGAATGGTACACTCTTGATGGGGAAAAATTTTGGATGTTTTTCCATTCTCCATTATAGCCTATGAGATTCATTAGAATGAATGGGCCCATATGGTAAGGGTTAGGGTTAGGGTTAGAGTTCAGGACACACTTATGTTTAAGTGAATATTGGGGTTGGGTTTAGGGTTGGGTAAGATGTATTTTTAATATCACACTGAATGGTACACTCTTGATGTGGAAAAATTTTGAATGTTTTTCCATTCTCCATTATAGCCTATGAGATTCATTAGAATGAATGGGCCCATATGGTAAGGGTTAGGGTTAGGGTTAGAGTTCAGGACACACTCATGTTCGGGTGAATATTGGGCTTTGGTTTAGGGTTGGGTAAGATGTATTTTTAATATCACACTGAAAGCTACACTATTGATGGTGAAAAACTTTGGATGTTTTTCCATTCTCCATTATAGCCTATGAGATTCATTAGAATGAATGGGCCCATATGGTAACGGTTAGGGTTAGGGTTAGAGTTCAGGACAAACTTATGTTTGGGTGAATATTGGGGTTGGGTTTAGGGTTGGGTAGGATGTATTTTTAATATCAAACTGAATGGTACACTCTTGATGGGGAAAAATTTTGGATGTTTTTCCATTCTCCATTATAGCCTATGAGATTCATTAGAATGAATGGGCCCATATGGAAAGGGGTTAGGGTTAGAGTTCAGGACACACTTATGTTCGGGTGAATATTGGGGTTTGGTTTAGGGTTGGGTAAGATGTATTTTTAATATCACACTGAATGCTACACTCTTGATGGCGAAAAATTTTGGATGTTTTTCCATTCTCCATTATAGCCTATGAGATTCATTAGAATGAATGGGCCCATATGGTAAGGGTTAGGGTTAGGGTTAGAGTTCAGGACACACTTATGTTTGGGTGAATATTGGGGTTGGGTTGAGGGTTGGGTAAGATGTATTTTTAATATCACACTGAATGGTACACTCTTGATGGCGAAAAATTTTGGATGTTTTTCCATTCTCCATTATAGCCTATGAGATTCATTAGAATGAATGGGCCCATATGGTAAGGGTTAGGGTTAGGGTTAGAGTTCAGGACACACTCATGTTCGGGTGAATATTGGGCTTTGGTTTAGGGTTGGGTAAGATGTATTTTTAATATCACACTGAATGCTACACTCTTGATGGCGAAAAATTTTGGATGTTTTTCCATTCTCCATTATAACCTATGATATTCATTAGAATGAATGGGCCCTTATGGTAACGGTTAGGGTTAGGGTTAGAGTTCAGGACACACTTATGTTCGGGTGAATATTGGGCTTTGGTTAAGGGTTGGGTAAGATGTATTTTTAATATCACACTGAATGCTACACTCTTGATGGCGAAAAATTTTGGATGTTTTTCCATTCTCCATTATAGCCTATGAGATTCATGAGAATGAATGGGCCCATATGGTAAGGGTTAGGGTTAGGGTTAGAGTTCAGGACACACTTATGTTTGGGTGAATATTGGGGTTGGGTAAGATGTATTTATAATATCACACTGAATGGTACACTCTTGATGGCGAAAAATTTTGGATATTTTTCCATTCTCCATTATAGCCTATGAGATTCATTAGAATGAATGGGCCCATATGGTAAGGGTTAGGGTTAGAGTTCAGGACACACTTATGTTTGGGTGAATATTGGGGTTGGGTTTAGGGTTGGGTAAGATGTATTTTTAATATCACACTGAATGGTACACTCTTGATGGCGAAAAATTTTGGATGTTTTTCCATTCTCCATTATAGCCTATGAGATTCATTAGAATGAATGGGCCCATATGGTAAGGGTTAGGGTTAGGGTTAGAGTTCAGGACACACTTATGTTTTGGCGAATATTGGGGTTGGGTTTAGGGTTGGGTAAGATGTATTTTTAATATCACACTGAATGTTACACTCTTGATGGCGAAAAATTTTGGATGTTTTTCCATTCTCCATTATAGCCTATGAGATTCATTAGAATGAATGGGCCCATATGGTAAGGGTTAGGGTTAGAGCTCAGGACACACTTATGTTTGGGTGAATATTTGGGTTGGGTTTAGGGTTGGGTAAGATGTATTTTTAATATCACACTGAATGGTACACTCTTGATTGCGAAAAATTTTGGATGTTTTTCCATTCTCCATTATAGCCTATGAGATTCATTAGAATGAATGGGCCTGTATGGTAAGGGTTAGGGTTAGGGTTAGAGTTCAGGACACACTTATGTTTGGGTGAATATTGGGGTTGGGTTTAGGGTTGGGTAAGATGTATTTTTAATATCACACTGAATGGTACACTCTTGATGGCGAAAAATTTTGGATGTTTTTCCATTCTCCATTATAGCCTATGAGATTCATTAGAATTAATGGGCCCATATGGTAAGGGTTAGGGTTAGGGTTAGAGTTCAGGACACACTTATGTTCGGGTGAATATTGGGGTTGGGTTTAGGGTTGGGTAAGATGTATTTTTAATATCACACTGAATGGTACACTCTTGATGGGGAAAAATTTTGGATGTTTTTCCATTCTCCATTATAGCCTATGAGATTCATTAGAATGAATGGGCCCATATGGTAAGGGTTAGGGTTAGGGTTAGAGTTCAGGACACACTTATGTTTAAGTGAATATTGGGGTTGGGTTTAGGGTTGGGTAAGATGTATTTTTAATATCACACTGAATGGTACACTCTTGATGTGGAAAAATTTTGAATGTTTTTCCATTCTCTATTATAGCCTATGAGATTCATTAGAATGAATGGGCCCATATGGTAAGGGTTAGGGTTAGGGTTAGAGTTCAGGACACACTCATGTTCGGGTGAATATTGGGCTTTGGTTTAGGGTTGGGTAAGATGTATTTTTAATATCACACTGAAAGCTACACTATTGATGGTGAAAAACTTTGGATGTTTTTCCATTCTCCATTATAGCCTATGAGATTCATTAGAATGAATGGGCCCATATGGTAACGGTTAGGGTTAGGGTTAGAGTTCAGGACAAACTTATGTTTGGGTGAATATTGGGGTTGGGTTTAGGGTTGGGTAGGATGTATTTTTAATATCAAACTGAATGGTACACTCTTGATGGGGAAAAATTTTGGATGTTTTTCCATTCTCCATTATAGCCTATGAGATTCATTAGAATGAATGGGCCCATATGGAAAGGGGTTAGGGTTAGAGTTCAGGACACACTTATGTTCGGGTGAATATTGGGGTTTGGTTTAGGGTTGGGTAAGATGTATTTTTAATATCACACTGAATGCTACACTCTTGATGGCGAAAAATTTTGGATGTTTTTCCATTCTCCATTATAGCCTATGAGATTCATTAGAATGAATGGGCCCATATGGTAAGGGTTAGGGTTAGAGTTCAGGACACACTTATGTTCGGGTGAATATTGGGGTTGGGTTTAGGGTTGGGTAAGATGTATTTTTAATATCACACTGAATGGTACACTCTTGATGGGGAAAAATTTTGGATGTTTTTCCATTCTCCATTATAGCCTATGAGATTCATTAGAATGAATGGGCCCATATGGTAAGGGTTAGGGTTAGGGTTAGAGTTCAGGACACACTTATGTTTAAGTGAATATTGGGGTTGGGTTTAGGGTTGGGTAAGATGTATTTTTAATATCACACTGAATGGTACACTCTTGATGTGGAAAAATTTTGAATGTTTTTCCATTCTCCATTATAGCCTATGAGATTCATTAGAATGAATGGGCCCATATGGTAAGCGTTAGGGTTAGGGTTAGAGTTCAGGACACACTCATGTTCGGGTGAATATTGGGCTTTGGTTTAGGGTTGGGTAAGATGTATTTTTAATATCACACTGAAAGCTACACTATTGATGGTGAAAAACTTTGGATGTTTTTCCATTCTCCATTATAGCCTATGAGATTCATTAGAATGAATGGGCCCATATGGTAACGGTTAGGGTTAGGGTTAGAGTTCAGGACAAACTTATGTTTGGGTGAATATTGGGGTTGGGTTTAGGGTTGGGTAGGATGTATTTTTAATATCAAACTGAATGGTACACTCTTGATGGGGAAAAATTTTGGATGTTTTTCCATTCTCCATTATAGCCTATGAGATTCATTAGAATGAATGGGCCCATATGGAAAGGGGTTAGGGTTAGAGTTCAGGACACACTTATGTTCGGGTGAATATTGGGGTTTGGTTTAGGGTTGGGTAAGATGTATTTTTAATATCACACTGAATGCTACACTCTTGATGGCGAAAAATTTTGGATGTTTTTCCATTCTCCATTATAGCCTATGAGATTCATTAGAATGAATGGGCCCATATGGTAAGGGTTAGGGTTAGGGTTAGAGTTCAGGACACACTTATGTTTGGGTGAATATTGGGGTTGGGTTGAGGGTTGGGTAAGATGTATTTTTAATATCACACTGAATGGTACACTCTTGATGGCGAAAAATTTTGGATGTTTTTCCATTCTCCATTATAGCCTATGAGATTCATTAGAATGAATGGGCCCATATGGTAAGGGTTAGGGTTAGGGTTAGAGTTCAGGACACACTCATGTTCGGGTGAATATTGGGCTTTGGTTTAGGGTTGGGTAAGATGTATTTTTAATATCACACTGAATGCTACACTCTTGATGGCGAAAAATTTTGGATGTTTTTCCATTCTCCATTATAACCTATGATATTCATTAGAATGAATGGGCCCTTATGGTAACGGTTAGGGTTAGGGTTAGAGTTCAGGACACACTTATGTTCGGGTGAATATTGGGCTTTGGTTAAGGGTTGGGTAAGATGTATTTTTAATATCACACTGAATGCTACACTCTTGATGGCGAAAAATTTTGGATGTTTTTCCATTCTCCATTATAGCCTATGAGATTCATGAGAATGAATGGGCCCATATGGTAAGGGTTAGGGTTAGGGTTAGAGTTCAGGACACACTTATGTTTGGGTGAATATTGGGGTTGGGTAAGATGTATTTATAATATCACACTGAATGGTACACTCTTGATGGCGAAAAATTTTGGATATTTTTCCATTCTCCATTATAGCCTATGAGATTCATTAGAATGAATGGGCCCATATGGTAAGGGTTAGGGTTAGAGTTCAGGACACACTTATGTTTGGGTGAATATTGGGGTTGGGTTTAGGGTTGGGTAAGATGTATTTTTAATATCACACTGAATGGTACACTCTTGATGGCGAAAAATTTTGGATGTTTTTCCATTCTCCATTATAGCCTATGAGATTCATTAGAATGAATGGGCCCATATGGTAAGGGTTAGGGTTAGGGTTAGAGTTCAGGACACACTTATGTTTTGGCGAATATTGGGGTTGGGTTTAGGGTTGGGTAAGATGTATTTTTAATATCACACTGAATGTTACACTCTTGATGGCGAAAAATTTTGGATGTTTTTCCATTCTCCATTATAGCCTATGAGATTCATTAGAATGAATGGGCCCATATGGTAAGGGTTAGGGTTAGAGCTCAGGACACACTTATGTTTGGGTGAATATTTGGGTTGGGTTTAGGGTTGGGTAAGATGTATTTTTAATATCACACTGAATGGTACACTCTTGATGGCGAAAAATTTTGGATGTTTTTCCATTCTCCATTATAGCCTATGAGATTCATTAGAATGAATGGGCCTGTATGGTAAGGGTTAGGGTTAGGGTTAGAGTTCAGGACACACTTATGTTTGGGTGAATATTGGGGTTGGGTTTAGGGTTGGGTAAGATGTATTTTTAATATCACACTGAATGGTACACTCTTGATGGCGAAAAATTTTGGATGTTTTTCCATTCTCCATTATAGCCTATGAGATTCATTAGAATGAATGGGCCCATATGGTAAGGGTTAGGGTTAGGGTTAGAGTTCAGGACACACTTATGTTCGGGTGAATATTGGGGTTGGGTTTAGGGTTGGGTAAGATGTATTTTTAATATCACACTGAATGGTACACTCTTGATGGGGAAAAATTTTGGATGTTTTTCCATTCTCCATTATAGCCTATGAGATTCATTAGAATGAATGGGCCCATATGGTAAGGGTTAGGGTTAGGGTTAGAGTTCAGGACACACTTATGTTTAAGTGAATATTGGGGTTGGGTTTAGGGTTGGGTAAGATGTATTTTTAATATCACACTGAATGGTACACTCTTGATGTGGAAAAATTTTGAATGTTTTTCCATTCTCTATTATAGCCTATGAGATTCATTAGAATGAATGGGCCCATATGGTAAGGGTTAGGGTTAGGGTTAGAGTTCAGGACACACTCATGTTCGGGTGAATATTGGGCTTTGGTTTAGGGTTGGGTAAGATGTATTTTTAATATCACACTGAAAGCTACACTATTGATGGTGAAAAACTTTGGATGTTTTTCCATTCTCCATTATAGCCTATGAGATTCATTAGAATGAATGGGCCCATATGGTAACGGTTAGGGTTAGGGTTAGAGTTCAGGACAAACTTATGTTTGGGTGAATATTGGGGTTGGGTTTAGGGTTGGGTAGGATGTATTTTTAATATCAAACTGAATGGTACACTCTTGATGGGGAAAAATTTTGGATGTTTTTCCATTCTCCATTATAGCCTATGAGATTCATTAGAATGAATGGGCCCATATGGAAAGGGGTTAGGGTTAGAGTTCAGGACACACTTATGTTCGGGTGAATATTGGGGTTTGGTTTAGGGTTGGGTAAGATGTATTTTTAATATCACACTGAATGCTACACTCTTGATGGCGAAAAATTTTGGATGTTTTTCCATTCTCCATTATAGCCTATGAGATTCATTAGAATGAATGGGCCCATATGGTAAGGGTTAGGGTTAGGGTTAGAGTTCAGGACACACTTATGTTTGGGTGAATATTGGGGTTGGGTTGAGGGTTGGGTAAGATGTATTTTTAATATCACACTGAATGGTACACTCTTGATGGCGAAAAATTTTGGATGTTTTTCCATTCTCCATTATAGCCTATGAGATTCATTAGAATGAATGGGCCCATATGGTAAGGGTTAGGGTTAGGGTTAGAGTTCAGGACACACTCATGTTCGGGTGAATATTGGGCTTTGGTTTAGGGTTGGGTAAGATGTATTTTTAATATCACACTGAATGCTACACTCTTGATGGCGAAAAATTTTGGATGTTTTTCCATTCTCCATTATAACCTATGATATTCATTAGAATGAATGGGCCCTTATGGTAAGGGTTAGGGTTAGGGTTAGAGTTCAGGACACACTTATGTTCGGGTGAATATTGGGGTTGGGTTTAGGGTTGGGTAAGATGTATTTTTAATATCACACTGAATGCTACACTCTTGTTGGGGAAAAATTTTGGATGTTTTTCCATTCTCCATTATAGCCTATGAGATTCATTAGAATGAATGGGCCCATATGGTAACGGTTAGGGTTAGGGTTAGAGTTCAGGACACACTTATGTTCGGGTGAATATTGGGCTTTGGTTAAGGGTTGGGTAAGATGTATTTTTAATATCACACTGAATGCTACACTCTTGATGGCGAAAAATTTTGGATGTTTTTCCATTCTCCATTATAGCCTATGAGATTCATGAGAATGAATGGGCCCATATGGTAAGGGTTAGGGTTAGGGTTAGAGTTCAGGACACACTTATGTTTGGGTGAATATTGGGGTTGGGTAAGATGTATTTATAATATCACACTGAATGGTACACTCTTGATGGCGAAAAATTTTGGATATTTTTCCATTCTCCATTATAGCCTATGAGATTCATTAGAATGAATGGGCCCATATGGTAAGGGTTAGGGTTAGAGTTCAGGACACACTTATGTTTGGGTGAATATTGGGGTTGGGTTTAGGGTTGGGTAAGATGTATTTTTAATATCACACTGAATGGTACACTCTTGATGGCGAAAAATTTTGGATGTTTTTCCATTCTCCATTATAGCCTATGAGATTCATTAGAATGAATGGGCCCATATGGTAAGGGTTAGGGTTAGGGTTAGAGTTCAGGACACACTTATGTTTTGGCGAATATTGGGGTTGGGTTTAGGGTTGGGTAAGATGTATTTTTAATATCACACTGAATGTTACACTCTTGATGGCGAAAAATTTTGGATGTTTTTCCATTCTCCATTATAGCCTATGAGATTCATTAGAATGAATGGGCCCATATGGTAAGGGTTAGGGTTAGAGCTCAGGACACACTTATGTTTGGGTGAATATTTGGGTTGGGTTTAGGGTTGGGTAAGATGTATTTTTAATATCGCACTGAATGTTACACTCTTGATGGCGATAAATTTTGGATGTTTTTCCATTCTCCATTATAGCCTATGAGATTCATTAGAATGAATGGGCCCATATGGTAAGGGTTAGGGTTAGGGTTAGAGTTCAGGACACACTTATGTTTAAGTGAATATTGGGGTTGGGTTTAGGGTTGGGTAAGATGCATTTTTATATCACACTGAATGGTACACTCTTGATGGCGAAAAATTTTGGATGTTTTTCCATTCTCCATTATAGCCTATGAGATTTATTAGAATGAATGGGCCTATATGGTAAGGGTTAGGGTTAGGGTTAGAGTTCAGGACACACTTATGTTTGGGTGAATATTGGGGTTGGGTTTAGGGTTGGGTAAGATGTATTTTTAATATCACACTGAATGGTACACTCTTGATGGCGAAAAATTTTGGATGTTTTTCCATTCTCCATTATAGCCTATGAGATTCATTAGAATGAATGGGCCCATATGGTAAGGGTTAGGGTTAGGGTTAGAGTTCAGGACACACTTATGTTTGGGTGAATATTGGCGTTGGGTTGAGGGTTGGGTAAGATGTATTTTTAATATCACACTGAATGGTACACTCTTGATGGCGAAAAATTTTGGATGTTTTTCCATTCTCCATTATAGCCTATGAGATTCATTAGAATGAATGGGCCCATATGGTAAGGGTTAGGGTTAGGGTTAGAGTTCAGGACACACTCATGTTCGGGTGAATATTGGGCTTTGGTTTAGGGTTGGGTAAGATGTATTTATAATATCACACTGAATGGTACACTCTTGATGGCGAAAAATTTTGGATGTTTTTCCATTCTCCATTATAGCCTATGAGATTCATTAGAATGAATGGGCCCATATGGTAAGGGTTAGGGTTAGAGTTCAGGACACACTTATGTTTGGGTGAATATTGGGGTTGGGTTTAGGGTTGGGTAAGATGTATTTTTAATATCACACTGAATGGTACACTCTTGATGGCGAAAAATTTTGGATGTTTTTCCATTCTCCATTATAGCCTATGAGATTCATTAGAATGAATGGGCCCATATGGTAAGGGTTAGGGTTAGGGTTAGAGTTCAGGACACACTTATGTTTTGGTGAATATTGGGGTTGGGTTTAGGGTTGGGTAAGATGTATTTTTAATATCACACTGAATGTTACACTCTTGATGGCGAAAAATTTTGGATGTTTTTCCATTCTCCATTATAGCCTATGAGATTCATTAGAATGAATGGGCCCATATGGTAAGGGTTAGGGTTAGAGTTCAGGACACACTTATGTTTGGGTGAATATTTGGGTTGGGTTTAGGGTTGGGTAAGATGTATTTTTAATATCACACTGAATGGTACACTCTTGATGGCGAAAAATCTTGGATGTTTTTCCATTCTCCATTATAGCCTATGAGATTCATTAGAATGAATGGGCCCATATGGTAAGGCTTAGGGTTAGGGTTAGAGTTCAGGACACACTTATGTGAATATTGGGGTTGGGTTTAGGGTTGGGTAGGATGTATTTTTAATATCAAACTGAATGGTACACTCTTGATGGGGAAGAAATTTTGGATGTTTTTCCATTCTCCATTATAGCCTATGAGATTCATTAGAATGAATGGGCCCTTATGGTAAGGGTTAGGGTTAGAGTTCACGACACGCTTATGTTTGGGTGAATATTGGGGTTGGGTTTAGGGTTGGGTAAGATGTATTTTTAATATCACACTGAATGGTACACTCTTGATGGCGAAAAATTTTGGATGTTTTTCCATTCTCCATTATAGCCTATGAGATTCATTAGAATGAATGGGCCCATATGGTAAGGGTTAGGGTTAGGGTTAGAGTTCAGGACACACTTATGTTTAAGTGAATATTGGGGTTGGGTTTAGGGTTGGGTAAGATGTATTTTTAATATCACACTGAATGGTACACTCTTGATGGGGAAAAATTTTGGATGTTTTTCCATTCTCCATTATAGCCTATGAGATTCATTAGAATGAATGGGCCCGTATGGTAAGGGTTAGGGTTAGGGTTAGAGTTCAGGACACACTTATGTTTAAGTGAATATTGGGGTTGGGATTAGGGTTGGGTAAGATGTATTTTTAATATCACACTGAATGGTACACTCTAGATGGGGAAAAATTTTGGATGTTTTTCCATTCTCCATTATAGCCTATGAGATTCATTAGAATGAATGGGCCTGTATGGTAAGGGTTAGGGTTAGGGTTAGAGTTCAGGACACACTTATGTTTGGGTGAATATTGGTTGGGTTGAGGGTTGGGTAAGATGTATTTTTAATATCACACTGAATGGTACACTCTTGATGGCGAAAAATTTTGGATGTTTTTCCATTCTCCATTATAGCCT
This sequence comes from Heteronotia binoei, assembly GCF_032191835.1. Classification (NCBI taxonomy): domain Eukaryota; kingdom Metazoa; phylum Chordata; class Lepidosauria; order Squamata; family Gekkonidae; genus Heteronotia; species Heteronotia binoei. Next base: position 243,201 of record NW_026800157.1, read on the forward strand.
ATGAGATTCATTAGAATGAATGGGCCCATATGGTAAGGGTTAGGGTTAGGGTTAGAGTTCAGGACACACTCATGTTCGGGTGAATATTGGGCTTTGGTTTAGGGTTGGGTAAGATGTATTTTTAATATCACACTGAATGCTACACTCTTGATGGCGAAAAATTTTGGATGTTTTTCCATTCTCCATTATAACCTATGAGATTCATTAGAATGAATGGGCCCTTATGGTAAGGGTTAGGGTTAGGGTTAGAGTTCAGGACACACTTATGTTCGGGTGAATATTGGGCTTTGGTTTAGGGTTGGGTAAGATGTATTTTTAATATCACACTGAATGGTACACTCTTGATGGGGAAAAATTTTGGATGTTTTTCCATTCTCCATTATAGCCTATGAGATTCATTAGAATGAATGGGCCCATATGGTAACGGTTAGGGTTAGGGTTAGAGTTCAGGACACACTTATGTTCGGTTGAATATTGGGCTTTGGTTTAGGGTTGGGTAAGATGTATTTTTAATATCACACTGAATGCTACACTCTTGATGGCGAAAAATTTTGGATGTTTTTCCATTCTCCATTATAGCCTATGAGATTCATGAGAATGAATGGGCCCATATGGTAAGGGTTAGGGTTAGGGTTAGAGTTCAGGACACACTTATGTTTGGGTGAATATTGGGGTTGGGTAAGATGTATTTATAATATCACACTGAATGGTACACTCTTGATGGCGAAAAATTTTGGATGTTTTTCCATTCTCCATTATAGCCTATGAGATTCATTAGAATGAATGGGCCCATATGGTAAGGGTTAGGGTTAGAGTTCAGGACACACTTATGTTTGGGTGAATATTGGGGTTGGGTTTAGGGTTGGGTAAGATGTATTTTTAATATCACACTGAATGGTGCACTCTTGATGGCGAAAAATTTTGGATGTTTTTCCATTCTCCATTATAGCCTATGAGATTCATTAGAATGAATGGGCCCATATGGTAAGGGTTAGGGTTAGGGTTAGAGTTCAGGACACACTTATGTTTTGGTGAATATTGGGGTTGGGTTTAGGGTTGGGTAAGATGTATTTTTAATATCACACTGAATGGTACACTCTTGATGGCGAACAATCTTGGATGTTTTTCCATTCTCCATTATAGCCTATGAGATTCATTAGAATGAATGGGCCCATATGGTAAGGGTTAGGGTTGGGGTTAGAGTTCAGGACACACTTATGTTTAAGTGAATATTGGGGTTGGGTTTAGGGTTGGGTAAGATGCATTTTTATATCACACTGAATGGTACACTCTTGATGGGGAAAAATTTTGGATGTTTTTCCATTCTCCATTATAGCCTATGAGATTTATTAGAATGAATGGGCCTATATGGTAAGGGTTAGGGCTAGGGTTAGAGTTCAGGACACACTTATGTTAGGGTGAATATTGGGGTTGGGTTTAGGGTTGGGTAAGATGTATTTTTAATATCACACTGAATGGTACACTCTTGATGGCGAAAAATTTTGGATGTTTTTCCATTCTCCATTATAGCCTATGAGATTCATTAGAATGAATGGGCCCATATGGTAAGGGTTAGGGTTAGGGTTAGAGTTCAGGACACACTTATGTTTGGGTGAATATTGGGGTTGGGTTTAGGGTTGGGTAAGATGTATTTTTAATATCACACTGAATGGTGCACTCTTGATGGCGAAAAATTTTGGATGTTTTTCCATTCTCCATTATAGCCTATGAGATTCATTAGAATGAATGGGCCCATATGGTAAGTGTTAGGGTTAGGGTTAGAGTTCAGGACACACTTATGTTTTGGTGAATATTGGGGTTGGGTTTAGGGTTGGGTAAGATGTATTTTTAATATCACACTGAATGGTACACTCTTGATGGCGAACAATCTTGGATGTTTTTCCATTCTCCATTATAGCCTATGAGATTCATTAGAATGAATGGGCCCATATGGTAAGGGTTAGGGTTGGGGTTAGAGTTCAGGACACACTTATGTTTAAGTGAATATTGGGGTTGGGTTTAGGGTTGGGTAAGATGCATTTTTATATCACACTGAATGGTACACTCTTGATGGGGAAAAATTTTGGATGTTTTTCCATTCTCCATTATAGCCTATGAGATTTATTAGAATGAATGGGCCTATATGGTAAGGGTTAGGGCTAGGGTTAGAGTTCAGGACACACTTATGTTAGGGTGAATATTGGGGTTGGGTTTAGGGTTGGGTAAGATGTATTTTTAATATCACACTGAATGGTACACTCTTGATGGCGAAAAATTTTGGATGTTTTTCCATTCTCCATTATAGCCTATGAGATTCATTAGAATGAATGGGCCCATATGGTAAGGGTTAGGGTTAGGGTTAGAGTTCAGGACACACTAATGTTTGGGTGAATATTGGGGTTGGGTTTAGGGTTGGGTAAGATGTATTTTTAATATCACACTGAATGGTACACTCTTGATGGCGAAAAATTTTGGATGTTTTTCCATTCTCCATTATAGCCTATGAGATTCATTAGAATGAATGGGCCCATATGCTAAGGGTTAGGGTTAGAGTTCAGGACACACTTATGTTTGGGTGAATATTGGGGTTGGGTTTAGGGTTGGGTAAGATGTATTTTTAATATCACACTGAATGGTACACTCTTGATGGCGAAAAATTTTGGATGTTTTTCCATTCTCCATTATAGCCTATGAGATTCATTAGAATGAATGGGCCCATATGGTAAGGGTTAGGGTTAGGGTTAGAGTTCAGGACACACTTATGTTTTGGTGAATATTGGGATTGGGTTTAGGGTTGGGTAAGATGTATTTTTAATATCACACTGAATGCTACACTCTTGATGGCGAAAAATTTTGGATGTTTTTCCATTCTCCATTATAACCTATGAGATTCATTAGAATGAATGGGCCCTTATGGTAAGGGTTAGGGTTAGAGTTCAGGACACACTTCTGTTCGGGTGAATATTGGGGTTGGGTTTAGGGTTGGGTAAGATGTATTTTTAATATCACACTGAATGGTACACTCTTGATGGGGAAAAATTTTGGATGTTTTTCCATTCTCCATTATAGCCTATGAGATTCATTAGAATGAATGGACCCATATGGTAACGGTTAGGGTTAGGGTTAGAGTTCAGGACACACTTATGTTCGGGTGAATATTGGGCTTTGGTTTATGGTTGGGTAAGATGTATTTTTAATATCACACTGAATGCTACACTCTTGATGGCGAAAAATTTTGGATGTTTTTCCATTCTCCATTATAGCCTATGAGATTCATGAGAATGAATGGGCCCATATGGTAAGGGTTAGGGTTAGGGTTAGAGTTCAGGACACACTTATGTTTGGGTGAATATTGGGGTTGGGTAAGATGTATTTATAATATCACACTGAATGGTACATTCTTGATGGCGAAAAATTTTGGATGTTTTTCCATTCTCCATTATATCCTGTGAGATTCATTAGAATGAATGGGCCCATATGGTAAGGGTTAGGGTTAGAGTTCAGGACACACTTATGTTTGGGTGAATATTGGGGTTGGGTTTAGGGTTGGGTAAGATGTATTTTTAATATCACACTGAATGGTACACTCTTGATGGCGAAATATTTTGGTTTTTTTTCCATTCTCCATTATAGCCTATGAGATTCATTAGAATGAATGGGCCCATATGGTAACGGTTAGGGTTAGGGTTAGAGTTCAGGACACACTTATGTTCGGGTGAATATTGGGCTTTGGTTTAGGGTTGGGTAAGATGTATTTATAATATCACACTGAATGGTACACTCTTGATGGCGAAAAATTTTGGATGTTTTTCCATTCTCCATTATAGCCTATGAGATTTATTAGAATGAATGGGCCTATATGGTAAGGGTTAGGGTTAGGGTTAGAGTTCAGGACACACTTATGTTTGGGTGAATATTGGGGTTGGGTTTAGGGTTGGGTAAGATGTATTTTTAATATCACACTGAATGGTACACTCTTGATGGGGAACAATTTTGGATGTTTTTCCATTCTCCATTATAGCCTATGAGATTCATTAGAATGAATGGGCCCATATGGTAAGGGTTAGGGTTAGGGTTAGAGTTCAGGACACACTTATGTTTGGGTGAATATTGGGGTTGGGTTTAGGGTTGGGTAAGATGTATTTTTAATATCACACTGAATGGTACACTCTTGATGGCGAAAAATTTTGGATGTTTTTCCATTCTCCATTATAGCCTATGAGATTCATTAGAATGAATGGGCCCATATGCTAAGGGTTAGGGTTAGAGTTCAGGACACACTTATGTTTGGGTGAATATTGGGGTTGGGTTTAGGGTTGGGTAAGATGTATTTTTAATATCACACTGAATGGTACACTCTTGATGGCGAAAAATTTTGGATGTTTTTCCATTCTCCATTATAGCCTATGAGATTCATTAGAATGAATGGGCCCATATGGTAAGGGTTAGGGTTAGGGTTAGAGTTCAGGACACACTTATGTTTTGGTGAATATTGGGGTTGGGTTTAGGGTTGGGTAAGATGTATTTTTAATATCACACTGAATGCTACACTCTTGATGGCGAAAAATTTTGGATGTTTTTCCATTCTCCATTATAACCTATGAGATTCATTAGAATGAATGGGCCCTTATGGTAAGGGTTAGGGTTAGAGTTCAGGACACACTTCTGTTCGGGTGAATATTGGGGTTGGGTTTAGGGTTGGGTAAGATGTATTTTTAATATCACACTGAATGGTACACTCTTGATGGGGAAAAATTTTGGATGTTTTTCCATTCTCCATTATAGCCTATGAGATTCATTAGAATGAATGGACCCATATGGTAACGGTTAGGGTTAGGGTTAGAGTTCAGGACACACTTATGTTCGGGTGAATATTGGGCTTTGGTTTATGGTTGGGTAAGATGTATTTTTAATATCACACTGAATGCTACACTCTTGATGGCGAAAAATTTTGGATGTTTTTCCATTCTCCATTATAGCCTATGAGATTCATGAGAATGAATGGGCCCATATGGTAAGGGTTAGGGTTAGGGTTAGAGTTCAGGACACACTTATGTTTGGGTGAATATTGGGGTTGGGTAAGATGTATTTATAATATCACACTGAATGGTACATTCTTGATGGCGAAAAATTTTGGATGTTTTTCCATTCTCCATTATATCCTGTGAGATTCATTAGAATGAATGGGCCCATATGGTAAGGGTTAGGGTTAGAGTTCAGGACACACTTATGTTTGGGTGAATATTGGGGTTGGGTTTAGGGTTGGGTAAGATGTATTTTTAATATCACACTGAATGGTACACTCTTGATGGCGAAATATTTTGGTTTTTTTTCCATTCTCCATTATAGCCTATGAGATTCATTAGAATGAATGGGCCCATATGGTAACGGTTAGGGTTAGGGTTAGAGTTCAGGACACACTTATGTTCGGGTGAATATTGGGCTTTGGTTTAGGGTTGGGTAAGATGTATTTATAATATCACACTGAATGGTACACTCTTGATGGCGAAAAATTTTGGATGTTTTTCCATTCTCCATTATAGCCTATGAGATTTATTAGAATGAATGGGCCTATATGGTAAGGGTTAGGGTTAGGGTTAGAGTTCAGGACACACTTATGTTTGGGTGAATATTGGGGTTGGGTTTAGGGTTGGGTAAGATGTATTTTTAATATCACACTGAATGGTACACTCTTGATGGGGAACAATTTTGGATGTTTTTCCATTCTCCATTATAGCCTATGAGATTCATTAGAATGAATGGGCCCATATGGTAAGGGTTAGGGTTAGGGTTAGAGTTCAGGACACACTTATGTTTGGGTGAATATTGGGGTTGGGTTTAGGGTTGGGTAAGATGTATTTTTAATATCACACTGAATGGTACACTCTTGATGGCGAAAAATTTTGGATGTTTTTCCATTCTCCATTATAGCCTATGAGATTCATTAGAATGAATGGGCCCATATGCTAAGGGTTAGGGTTAGAGTTCAGGACACACTTATGTTTGGGTGAATATTGGGGTTGGGTTTAGGGTTGGGTAAGATGTATTTTTAATATCACACTGAATGGTACACTCTTGATGGCGAAAAATTTTGGATGTTTTTCCATTCTCCATTATAGCCTATGAGATTCATTAGAATGAATGGGCCCATATGGTAAGGGTTAGGGTTAGGGTTAGAGTTCAGGACACACTTATGTTTTGGTGAATATTGGGGTTGGGTTTAGGGTTGGGTAAGATGTATTTTTAATATCACACTGAATGCTACACTCTTGATGGCGAAAAATTTTGGTTGTTTTTCCATTCTCCATTATAACCTATGAGATTCATTAGAATGAATGGGCCCTTATGGTAAGGGTTAGGGTTAGAGTTCAGGACACACTTCTGTTCGGGTGAATATTGGGGTTGGGTTTAGGGTTGGGTAAGATGTATTTTTAATATCACACTGAATGGTACACTCTTGATGGGGAAAAATTTTGGATGTTTTTCCATTCTCCATTATAGCCTATGAGATTCATTAGAATGAATGGACCCATATGGTAACGGTTAGGGTTAGGGTTAGAGTTCAGGACACACTTATGTTCGGGTGAATATTGGGCTTTGGTTTATGGTTGGGTAAGATGTATTTTTAATATCACACTGAATGCTACACTCTTGATGGCGAAAAATTTTGGATGTTTTTCCATTCTCCATTATAGCCTATGAGATTCATGAGAATGAATGGGCCCATATGGTAAGGGTTAGGGTTAGGGTTAGAGTTCAGGACACACTTATGTTTGGGTGAATATTGGGGTTGGGTAAGATGTATTTATAATATCACACTGAATGGTACATTCTTGATGGCGAAAAATTTTGGATGTTTTTCCATTCTCCATTATATCCTGTGAGATTCATTAGAATGAATGGGCCCATATGGTAAGGGTTAGGGTTAGAGTTCAGGACACACTTATGTTTGGGTGAATATTGGGGTTGGGTTTAGGGTTGGGTAAGATGTATTTTTAATATCACACTGAATGGTACACTCTTGATGGCGAAATATTTTGGATGTTTTTCCATTCTCCATTATAGCCTATGAGATTCATTAGAATGAATGGGCCCATATGGTAACGGTTAGGGTTAGGGTTAGAGTTCAGGACACACTTATGTTCGGGTGAATATTGGGCTTTGGTTTAGGGTTGGGTAAGATGTATTTATAATATCACACTGAATGGTACACTCTTGATGGCGAAAAATTTTGGATGTTTTTCCATTCTCCATTATAGCCTATGAGATTTATTAGAATGAATGGGCCTATATGGTAAGGGTTAGGGTTAGGGTTAGAGTTCAGGACACACTTATGTTTGGGTGAATATTGGGGTTGGGTTTAGGGTTGGGTAAGATGTATTTTTAATATCACACTGAATGGTACACTCTTGATGGGGAACAATTTTGGATGTTTTTCCATTCTCCATTATAGCCTATGAGATTCATTAGAATGAATGGGCCCATATGGTAAGGGTTAGGGTTAGGGTTAGAGTTCAGGACACACTTATGTTTGGGTGAATATTGGGGTTGGGTTTAGGGTTGGGTAAGATGTATTTTTAATATCACACTGAATGGTACACTCTTGATGGCGAAAAATTTTGGATGTTTTTCCATTCTCCATTATAGCCTATGAGATTCATTAGAATGAATGGGCCCATATGCTAAGGGTTAGGGTTAGAGTTCAGGACACACTTATGTTTGGGTGAATATTGGGGTTGGGTTGAGGGTTGGGTAAGATGTATTTTTAATATCACACTGAATGGTACACTCTTGATGGCGAAAAATTTTGGATGTTTTTCCATTCTCCATTATAGCCTATGAGATTCATTAGAATGAATGGGCCCATATGGTAAGGGTTAGGGTTAGGGTTAGAGTTCAGGACACACTCATGTTCGGGTGAATATTGGGGTTGGGTTTAGGGTTGGATAATATGTATTTTTAATATCACACTGAATGGTACACTCTTGATGGCGAAAAATTTTGGATGTTTTTCCATTCTCCATTATAGCCTATGAGATTCATTAGAATGAATGGGCGCATATGGTAAGGGTTAGGGTTAGGGTTAGAGTTCAGGACACACTTATGTTCGGGTGAATATTGGGCTTTGGTTTAGGGTTGGGTAAGATGTATTTATAATATCACACTGAATGGTACACTCTTGATGGCGAAAAATTTTGGATGTTTTTCCATTCTCCATTATAGCCTATGAGATTTATTAGAATGAATGGGCCTATATGGTAAGGGTTAGGGTTAGGGTTAGAGTTCAGGACACACTTATGTTCGGGTGAATATTGGGCTTTGGTTTAGGGTTGGGTAAGATGTATTTATAATATCACACTGAATGGTACACTCTTGATGGCGAAAAATTTTGGATGTTTTTCCATTCTCCATTATAGCCTATGAGATTTATTAGAATGATTGGGCCTATATGGTAAGGGTTAGGGTTAGGGTTAGAGTTCAGGACACACTTATGTTTGGGTGAATATTGGGGTTGGGTTTAGGGTTGGGTAAGATGTATTTTTAATATCACACTGAATGGTACACTCTTGATGGGGAACAATTTTGGATGTTTTTCCATTCTCCATTATAGCCTATGAGATTCATTAGAATGAATGGGCCCATATGGTAAGGGTTAGGGTTAGGGTTAGAGTTCAGGACACACTTATGTTTGGGTGAATATTGGGGTTGGGTTTAGGGTTGGGTAAGATGTATTTTTAATATCACACTGAATGGTACACTCTTGATGGCGAAAAATTTTGGATGTTTTTCCATTCTCCATTATAGCCTATGAGATTCATTAGAATGAATGGGCCCATATGCTAAGGGTTAGGGTTAGAGTTCAGGACACACTTATGTTTGGGTGAATATTGGGGTTGGGTTGAGGGTTGGGTAAGATGTATTTTTAATATCACACTGAATGGTACACTCTTGATGGCGAAAAATTTTGGATGTTTTTCCATTCTCCATTATAGCCTATGAGATTCATTAGAATGAATGGGCCCATATGGTAAGGGTTAGGGTTAGGGTTAGAGTTCAGGACACACTCATGTTCGGGTGAATATTGGGGTTGGGTTTAGGGTTGGATAATATGTATTTTTAATATCACACTGAATGGTACACTCTTGATGGCGAAAAATTTTGGATGTTTTTCCATTCTCCATTATAGCCTATGAGATTCATTAGAATGAATGGGCGCATATGGTAAGGGTTAGGGTTAGGGTTAGAGTTCAGGACACACTTATGTTCGGGTGAATATTGGGCTTTGGTTTAGGGTTGGGTAAGATGTATTTTTAATATCACACTGAATGCTACACTATTGATGGCGAAAATTTTTGGATGTTTTTCCATTCTCCATTATAGCCTATGAGTTTCTTTAGAATGAATGGGCGCATATGGTAAGGGTTAGGGTTAGGGTTAGAGTTCAGGACACACTTATGTTCGGGTGAATATTGGGGTTGGGTTTAGGGTTGGGTAAGATGTATTTTTAATATCACACTGAATGGTACACTCTTGATGGCGAAAAATTTTGGATGTTTTTCCATTCTCCATTATAGCCTATGAGATTCATTAGAATGAATGGGCCCATATGGTAAGGGTTAGGGTTAGGGTTAGAGTTCAGGACACACTTATGTTTGGGTGAATATTGGGGTTGGGTTTAGGGTTGGGTAAGATGTATTTTTAATATCACACTGAATGGTACACTCTTAATGGGGAATAATATTGGATGTTTTTCCATTCTCCATTGTAGCCTAGGAGATTCATTAGAATGAATGGGCCCATATGGTAAGGGTTAGGGTTAGGGTTAGAGTTCAGGACACAGTTATGTTCGGGTGAATATTGGGGTTTGGTTTAGGGTTGGGTAAGATGTATTTTTAATATCACACTGAATGCTACACTCTTGATGGCGAAAAATTTTGGATGTTTTTCCATTCTCCATTATAGCCTATGAGATTCATTAGAATGAATGGGCCCATATGGTAAGGGTTAGGGTTAGGGTTAGAGTTCAGGACACACTTATGTTTAAGTGAATATTGCGGTTGGGTTTAGGGTTGGGTAAGATGTATTCTTAATATCACACTGAATGGTACACTCTTGATGGGGAAAAATTTTGGATGTTTTTCCATTCTCCATTATAGCCTATGAGATTCATGAGAATGAATGGGCCCATATGGTAAGGGTTAGGGTTAGGGTTAGAGTTCAGGACACACTTATGTTTGGGTGAATATTGGGGTTGGGTAAGATGTATTTATAATATCACACTGAATGGTACACTCTTGATGGCGAAAAATTTTGGATGTTTTTCCATTCTCCATTATAGCCTATGAGATTTATTAGAATGAATGGGCCTATATGGTAAGGGTTAGGGTTAGGGTTAGAGTTCAGGACACACTTATGTTTGGGTGAATATTGGGGTTGGGTTTAGGGTTGGGTAAGATGTATTTTTAATATCACACTGAATGGTACACTCTTGATGGGGAACAATTTTGGATGTTTTTCCATTCTCCATTATAGCCTATGAGATTCATTAGAATGAATGGGCCCATATGGTAAGGGTTAGGGTTAGAGTTCAGGACACACTTATGTTTGGGTGAATATTGGGGTTGGGTTTAGGGTTGGGTAAGATGTATTTTTAATATCACACTGAATGGTACACTCTTGATGGCGAAAAATTTTGGATGTTTTTCCATTCTCCATTATAGCCTATGAGATTCATTAGAATGAATGGGCACATATGCTAAGGGTTAGGGTTAGAGTTCAGGACACACTTATGTTTGGGTGAATATTGGGGTTGGGTTGAGGGTTGGGTAAGATGTATTTTTAATATCACACTGAATGGTACACTCTTGATGGCGAAAAATTTTGGATGTTTTTCCATTCTCCATTATAGCCTATGAGATTCATTAGAATGAATGGGCCCATATGGTAAGGGTTAGGGTTAGGGTTAGAGTTCAGGACACACTCATGTTCGGGTGAATATTGGGGTTGGGTTTAGGGTTGGATAATATGTATTTTTAATATCACACTGAATGGTACACTCTTGATGGCGAAAAATTTTGGATGTTTTTCCATTCTCCATTATAGCCTATGAGATTCATTAGAATGAATGGGCGCATATGGTAAGGGTTAGGGTTAGTGTTAGAGTTCAGGACACACTTATGTTCGGGTGAATATTGGGCTTTGGTTTAGGGTTGGGTAAGATGTATTTTTAATATCACACTGAATGCTACACTATTGATGGCGAAAATTTTTGGATGTTTTTCCATTCTCCATTATAGCCTATGAGTTTCTTTAGAATGAATGGGCGCATATGGTAAGGGTTAGGGTTAGGGTTAGAGTTCAGGACACACTTATGTTCGGGTGAATATTGGGGTTGGGTTTAGGGTTGGGTAAGATGTATTTTTAATATCACACTGAATGGTACACTCTTGATGGCGAAAAATTTTGGATGTTTTTCCATTCTCCATTATAGCCTATGAGATTCATTAGAATGAATGGGCCCATATGGTAAGGGTTAGGGTTAGGGTTAGAGTTCAGGACACACTTATGTTTGGGTGAATATTGGGGTTGGGTTTAGGGTTGGGTAAGATGTATATTTAATATCACACTGAATGGTACACTCTTAATGGGGAATAATATTGGATGTTTTTCCATTCTCCATTGTAGCCTAGGAGATTCATTAGAATGAATGGGCCCATATGGTAAGGGTTAGGGTTAGGGTTAGAGTTCAGGACACAGTTATGTTCGGGTGAATATTGGGGTTTGGTTTAGGGTTGGGTAAGATGTATTTTTAATATCACACTGAATGCTACACTCTTGATGGCGAAAAATTTTGGATGTTTTTCCATTCTCCATTATAGCCTATGAGATTCATTAGAATGAATGGGCCCATATGGTAAGGGTTAGGGTTAGGGTTAGAGTTCAGGACACACTTATGTTTAAGTGAATATTGCGGTTGGGTTTAGGGTTGGGTAAGATGTATTCTTAATATCACACTGAATGGTACACTCTTGATGGGGAAAAATTTTGGATGTTTTTCCATTCTCCATTATAGCCTATGAGATTCATGAGAATGAATGGGCCCATATGGTAAGGGTTAGGGTTAGGGTTAGAGTTCAGGACACACTTATGTTTGGGTGAATATTGGGGTTGGGTAAGATGTATTTATAATATCACACTGAATGGTACACTCTTGATGGCGAAAAATTTTGGATGTTTTTCCATTCTCCATTATAGCCTATGAGATTTATTAGAATGAATGGGCCTATATGGTAAGGGTTAGGGTTAGGGTTAGAGTTCAGGACACACTTATGTTTGGGTGAATATTGGGGTTGGGTTTAGGGTTGGGTAAGATGTATTTTTAATATCACACTGAATGGTACACTCTTGATGGGGAACAATTTTGGATGTTTTTCCATTCTCCATTATAGCCTATGAGATTCATTAGAATGAATGGGCCCATATGGTAAGGGTTAGGGTTAGAGTTCAGGACACACTTATGTTTGGGTGAATATTGGGGTTGGGTTTAGGGTTGGGTAAGATGTATTTTTAATATCACACTGAATGGTACACTCTTGATGGCGAAAAATTTTGGATGTTTTTCCATTCTCCATTATAGCCTATGAGATTCATTAGAATGAATGGGCCCATATGCTAAGGGTTAGGGTTAGAGTTCAGGACACACTTATGTTTGGGTGAATATTGGGGTTGGGTTGAGGGTTGGGTAAGATGTATTTTTAATATCACACTGAATGGTACACTCTTGATGGCGAAAAATTTTGGATGTTTTTCCATTCTCCATTATAGCCTATGAGATTCATTAGAATGAATGGGCCCATATGGTAAGGGTTAGGGTTAGGGTTAGAGTTCAGGACACACTCATGTTCGGGTGAATATTGGGGTTGGGTTTAGGGTTGGATAATATGTATTTTTAATATCACACTGAATGGTACACTCTTGATGGCGAAAAATTTTGGATGTTTTTCCATTCTCCATTATAGCCTATGAGATTCATTAGAATGAATGGGCGCATATGGTAAGGGTTAGGGTTAGGGTTAGAGTTCAGGACACACTTATGTTCGGGTGAATATTGGGCTTTGGTTTAGGGTTGGGTAAGATGTATTTTTAATATCACACTGAATGCTACACTATTGATGGCGAAAATTTTTGGATGTTTTTCCATTCTCCATTATAGCCTATGAGTTTCTTTAGAATGAATGGGCGCATATGGTAAGGGTTAGGGTTAGGGTTAGAGTTCAGGACACACTTATGTTCGGGTGAATATTGGGGTTGGGTTTAGGGTTGGGTAAGATGTATTTTTAATATCACACTGAATGGTACACTCTTGATGGCGAAAAATTTTGGATGTTTTTCCATTCTCCATTATAGCCTATGAGATTCATTAGAATGAATGGGCCCATATGGTAAGGGTTAGGGTTAGGGTTAGAGTTCAGGACACACTTATGTTTGGGTGAATATTGGGGTTGGGTTTAGGGTTGGGTAAGATGTATTTTTAATATCACACTGAATGGTACACTCTTAATGGGGAATAATATTGGATGTTTTTCAATTCTCCATTGTAGCCTAGGAGATTCATTAGAATGAATGGGCCCATATGGTAAGGGTTAGGGTTAGGGTTAGAGTTCAGGACACAGTTATGTTCGGGTGAATATTGGGGTTTGGTTTAGGGTTGGGTAAGATGTATTTTTAATATCACACTGAATGCTACACTCTTGATGGCGAAAAATTTTGGATGTTTTTCCATTCTCCATTATAGCCTATGAGATTCATTAGAATGAATGGGCCCATATGGTAAGGGTTAGGGTTAGGGTTAGAGTTCAGGACACACTTATGTTTAAGTGAATATTGCGGTTGGGTTTAGGGTTGGGTAAGATGTATTCTTAATATCACACTGAATGGTACACTCTTGATGGGGAAAAATTTTGGATGTTTTTCCATTCTCCATTATAGCCTATGAGATTCATGAGAATGAATGGGCCCATATGGTAAGGGTTAGGGTTAGGGTTAGAGTTCAGGACACACTTATGTTTGGGTGAATATTGGGGTTGGGTAAGATGTATTTATAATATCACACTGAATGGTACACTCTTGATGGCGAAAAATTTTGGATGTTTTTCCATTCTCCATTATAGCCTATGAGATTCATTAGAATGAATGGGCCCATATGGTAAGGGTTAGGGTTAGGGTTAGAGTTCAGGACACACTTATGTTCGGGTGAATATTGGGCTTTGGTTTAGGGTTGGGTAAGATATATTTTTAATATCACACTGAATGCTACACTCTTGATGGCGAAAAATTTTGGATGTTTTTCCATTCTCCATTATAGCCTATGAGATTCATTAGAATGAATGGGCCCATATGGTAAGGGTTAGGGTTAGGGTTAGAGTTCAGGACACACTTATGTTCGGGTGAATATTGGGCTTTGGTTTAGGGTTGGGTAAGATATATTTTTAATATCACACTGAATGCTACACTCTTGATGGCGAAAAATTTTGGATGTTTTTCCATTCTCCATTATAGCCTATGAGATTCATTAGAATGAATGGGCCCATATGGTAAGGGTTAGGGTTAGGGTTAGAGTTCAGGACACGCTCATGTTCGGGTGAATATTGGGCTTTGGTTTAGGGTTGGGTAAGATGTTTTTTTAATATCACACTGAATGCTACACTATTGATGGCGAAAAATTTTGGATGTTTTTCCATTCTCCATTATAGCCTATGAGATTCATTAGAATGAATGGGCCCATATGGTAAGGGTTAGGGTTAGAGTTCAGGACACACTTATGTTTGGGTGAATATTGGGCTTTGGTTTAGGGTTGGGTAAGATGTATTTTTAATATCACACTGAATGCTACACTATTGATGGCGAAAAATTTTGGATGTTTTTCCATTCTCCATTATAGCCTATGAGATTCATTAGAATGAATGGGCCCATATGGTAAGGGTTAGGGTTAGGGTTAGAGTTCAGGACACACTTATGTTCGGGTGAATATTGGGCTTGGGTTTAGGGTTGGGTAAGATGTATTTTTAATATCACACTGAATGGTACACTCCTGATGGGGAAAAATTTTGGATGTTTTTCCATTATCCATTATAGCCTATGAGATTCATTGGAATGAATGGGCCCATATGGTAAGGGTTAGGGTTAGGGTTAGAGTTCAGGACACACTTATGTTTGGGTGAATATTGGGGTTGGGTTTAGGGTTGGGTAAGATATATTTTTAATATTACACTGAATGCTACACTCTTGATGGCGAAAAAATTTGGATGTTTTTCCATTCTCCATTATAGCCTATGAGATTCATTAGAATGAATGGGCCCATATGGTAAGGGTTAGGGTTAGGGTTAGAGTTCAGGACACACTTATGTTTAAGTGAATATTGCGGTTGGGTTTAGGGTTGGGTAAGATGTATTCTTAATATCACACTGAATGGTACACTCTTGATGGCGAAAATTTTTGGATGTTTTTCCATTCTCCATTATAGCCTATGAGATTCATTAGAATGAATGGGCCCATATGGTAAGGGTTAGGGTTAGGGTTAGAGTTCAGGACACACTTATGTTTTGGTGAATATTGGGGTTGGGTTTAGGGTTGGGTAAGATGTATTTTTAATATCACACTGAATGGCACACTCTTGATGGCGAAAAATTTTGGATGTTTTTCCATTCTCCATTATAGCCTATGAGATTCATTAGAATGAATGGGCCCATATGGTAAGGGTTAGGGTTAGGGTTAGAGTTCAGGACACACTTATGTTTAGGTGAATATTGGGGTTGGGTTTAGGGTTGGGTAAGATGTATTTTTAATATCACACTGAATGGTACACTCTTGATGGCGAAAATTTTTGGATGTTTTTCCATTCTCCATTATAGCCTATGAGATTCATTAGAATGAATGGGCCCATATGGTAAGGGTTAGGGTTAGGGTTAGAGTTCAGGACACACTCATGTTCGGGTGAATATTGGGCTTTGGTTTAGGGTTGGGTAAAATGTATTTTTAATATCACACTGAATGGTACACTCTTGATGGCGAAAAATTTTGGATGTTTTTCCATTCTCCATTATAGCCTATGAGATTCATTAGAATGAATGGGCGCATATGGTAAGGGTTAGGGTTAGGGTTAGAGTTCAGGACACACTTATGTTTGGGTGAATATTGGGGTTGGGTTTAGGGTTGGGTAAGATGTATTTTTAATATCACACTGAATGGTACACTCTTGATGGGGAAAAATTTTGGATGTTTTTCCATTCTCCATTATAGCCTATGAGATTCATTAGAATGAATGGGCCCATATGGTAAGGGTTAGGGTTAGGGTTAGAGTTCAGGACACACTTATGTTTAAGTGAATATTGGGGTTGGGTTTAGGGTTGGGTAAGATGTATTTTTAATATCACACTGAATGGTACACTCTTGATGGGGAAAAATTTTGGATGTTTTTCCATTCTCCATTATAGCCTATGAGATACATTAGAATGAATGGGCCCATATGGTAAGGGTTAGGGTTAGGGTTAGAGTTCAGGACACACTCATGTTCGGGTGAATATTGGGGTTGGGTTTAGGGTTGGATAATATGTATTTTTAATATCACACTGAATGGTACACTCTTGATGGCGAAAAATTTTGGATGTTTTTCCATTCTCCATTATAGCCTATGAGATTCATTAGAATGAATGGGCCCATATGGTAAGGGTTAGGGTTAGGGTTAGAGTTCAGGACACACTTATGTTCGGGTGAATATTGGGCTTTGGTTTAGGGTTGGGTAAGATATATTTTTAATATCACACTGAATGCTACACTCTTGATGGCGAAAAATTTTGGATGTTTTTCCATTCTCCATTATAGCCTATGAGATTCATTAGAATGAATGGGCCCATATGGTAAGGGTTAGGGTTAGGGTTAGAGTTCAGGACACGCTCATGTTCGGGTGAATATTGGGCTTTGGTTTAGGGTTGGGTAAGATGTTTTTTTAATATCACACTGAATGCTACACTATTGATGGCGAAAAATTTTGGATGTTTTTCCATTCTCCATTATAGCCTATGAGATTCATTAGAATGAATGGGCCCATATGGTAAGGGTTAGGGTTAGAGTTCAGGACACACTTATGTTTGGGTGAATATTGGGCTTTGGTTTAGGGTTGGGTAAGATGTATTTTTAATATCACACTGAATGCTACACTATTGATGGCGAAAAATTTTGGATGTTTTTCTATTCTCCATTATAGCCTATGAGATTCATTAGAATGAATGGGCCCATATGGTAAGGGTTAGGGTTAGGGTTAGAGTTCAGGACACACTTATGTTCGGGTGAATATTGGGCTTGGGTTTAGGGTTGGGTAAGATGTATTTTTAATATCACACTGAATGGTACACTCCTGATGGGGAAAAATTTTGGATGTTTTTCCATTATCCATTATAGCCTATGAGATTCATTGGAATGAATGGGCCCATATGGTAAGGGTTAGGGTTAGGGTTAGAGTTCAGGACACACTTATGTTTGGGTGAATATTGGGGTTGGGTTTAGGGTTGGGTAAGATGTATTTTTAATATCACACTGAATGGTACACTCTTGATGGCGAAAAATTTTGGATGTTTTTCCATTCTCCATTATAGCCTATGAGATTCATTAGAATGAATGGGCCCGTATGGTAAGGGTTAGGGTTAGGGTTAGAGTTCAGGACACACTTATGTTTAAGTGAATATTGGGGTTGGGTTTAGGGTTGGGTAAGATGTATTTTTAATATCACACTGAATGGTACACTCTTGATGGCGAAAAATTTTGGATGTTTTTCCATTCTCCATTATAGCCTATGAGATTCATTAGAATGAATGGGCGCATATGGTAAGGGTTAGGGTTAGGGTTAGAGTTCAGGACACACTTATGTTCGGGTGAATATTGGGCTTTGGTTTAGGGTTGGGTAAGATGTATTTTTAATATCACACTGAATGCTACACTATTGATGGCGAAAATTTTTGGATGTTTTTCCATTCTCCATTATAGCCTATGAGTTTCTTTAGAATGAATGGGCGCATATGGTAAGGGTTAGGGTTAGGGTTAGAGTTCAGGACACACTTATGTTCGGGTGAATATTGGGGTTGGGTTTAGGGTTGGGTAAGATGTATTTTTAATATCACACTGAATGGTACACTCTTGATGGCGAAAAATTTTGGATGTTTTTCCATTCTCCATTATAGCCTATGAGATTCATTAGAATGAATGGGCCCATATGGTAAGGGTTAGGGTTAGGGTTAGAGTTCAGGACACACTTATGTTTGGGTGAATATTGGGGTTGGGTTTAGGGTTGGGTAAGATGTATTTTTAATATCACACTGAATGGTACACTCTTAATGGGGAATAATATTGGATGTTTTTCCATTCTCCATTGTAGCCTAGGAGATTCATTAGAATGAATGGGCCCATATGGTAAGGGTTAGGGTTAGGGTTAGAGTTCAGGACACAGTTATGTTCGGGTGAATATTGGGGTTTGGTTTAGGGTTGGGTAAGATGTATTTTTAATATCACACTGAATGCTACACTCTTGATGGCGAAAAATTTTGGATGTTTTTCCATTCTCCATTATAGCCTATGAGATTCATTAGAATGAATGGGCCCATATGGTAAGGGTTAGGGTTAGGGTTAGAGTTCAGGACACACTTATGTTTAAGTGAATATTGCGGTTGGGTTTAGGGTTGGGTAAGATGTATTCTTAATATCACACTGAATGGTACACTCTTGATGGGGAAAAATTTTGGATGTTTTTCCATTCTCCATTATAGCCTATGAGATTCATGAGAATGAATGGGCCCATATGGTAAGGGTTAGGGTTAGGGTTAGAGTTCAGGACACACTTATGTTTGGGTGAATATTGGGGTTGGGTAAGATGTATTTATAATATCACACTGAATGGTACACTCTTGATGGCGAAAAATTTTGGATGTTTTTCCATTCTCCATTATAGCCTATGAGATTTATTAGAATGAATGGGCCTATATGGTAAGGGTTAGGGTTAGGGTTAGAGTTCAGGACACACTTATGTTTGGGTGAATATTGGGGTTGGGTTTAGGGTTGGGTAAGATGTATTTTTAATATCACACTGAATGGTACACTCTTGATGGGGAACAATTTTGGATGTTTTTCCATTCTCCATTATAGCCTATGAGATTCATTAGAATGAATGGGCCCATATGGTAAGGGTTAGGGTTAGAGTTCAGGACACACTTATGTTTGGGTGAATATTGGGGTTGGGTTTAGGGTTGGGTAAGATGTATTTTTAATATCACACTGAATGGTACACTCTTGATGGCGAAAAATTTTGGATGTTTTTCCATTCTCCATTATAGCCTATGAGATTCATTAGAATGAATGGGCCCATATGCTAAGGGTTAGGGTTAGAGTTCAGGACACACTTATGTTTGGGTGAATATTGGGGTTGGGTTGAGGGTTGGGTAAGATGTATTTTTAATATCACACTGAATGGTACACTCTTGATGGCGAAAAATTTTGGATGTTTTTCCATTCTCCATTATAGCCTATGAGATTCATTAGAATGAATGGGCCCATATGGTAAGGGTTAGGGTTAGGGTTAGAGTTCAGGACACACTCATGTTCGGGTGAATATTGGGGTTGGGTTTAGGGTTGGATAATATGTATTTTTAATATCACACTGAATGGTACACTCTTGATGGCGAAAAATTTTGGATGTTTTTCCATTCTCCATTATAGCCTATGAGATTCATTAGAATGAATGGGCGCATATGGTAAGGGTTAGGGTTAGGGTTAGAGTTCAGGACACACTTATGTTCGGGTGAATATTGGGCTTTGGTTTAGGGTTGGGTAAGATGTATTTTTAATATCACACTGAATGCTACACTATTGATGGCGAAAATTTTTGGATGTTTTTCCATTCTCCATTATAGCCTATGAGTTTCTTTAGAATGAATGGGCGCATATGGTAAGGGTTAGGGTTAGGGTTAGAGTTCAGGACACACTTATGTTCGGGTGAATATTGGGGTTGGGTTTAGGGTTGGGTAAGATGTATTTTTAATATCACACTGAATGGTACACTCTTGATGGCGAAAAATTTTGGATGTTTTTCCATTCTCCATTATAGCCTATGAGATTCATTAGAATGAATGGGCCCATATGGTAAGGGTTAGGGTTAGGGTTAGAGTTCAGGACACACTTATGTTTGGGTGAATATTGGGGTTGGGTTTAGGGTTGGGTAAGATGTATATTTAATATCACACTGAATGGTACACTCTTAATGGGGAATAATATTGGATGTTTTTCCATTCTCCATTGTAGCCTAGGAGATTCATTAGAATGAATGGGCCCATATGGTAAGGGTTAGGGTTAGGGTTAGAGTTCAGGACACAGTTATGTTCGGGTGAATATTGGGGTTTGGTTTAGGGTTGGGTAAGATGTATTTTTAATATCACACTGAATGCTACACTCTTGATGGCGAAAAATTTTGGATGTTTTTCCATTCTCCATTATAGCCTATGAGATTCATTAGAATGAATGGGCCCATATGGTAAGGGTTAGGGTTAGGGTTAGAGTTCAGGACACACTTATGTTTAAGTGAATATTGCGGTTGGGTTTAGGGTTGGGTAAGATGTATTCTTAATATCACACTGAATGGTACACTCTTGATGGGGAAAAATTTTGGATGTTTTTCCATTCTCCATTATAGCCTATGAGATTCATGAGAATGAATGGGCCCATATGGTAAGGGTTAGGGTTAGGGTTAGAGTTCAGGACACACTTATGTTTGGGTGAATATTGGGGTTGGGTAAGATGTATTTATAATATCACACTGAATGGTACACTCTTGATGGCGAAAAATTTTGGATGTTTTTCCATTCTCCATTATAGCCTATGAGATTCATTAGAATGAATGGGCCCATATGGTAAGGGTTAGGGTTAGGGTTAGAGTTCAGGACACACTTATGTTCGGGTGAATATTGGGCTTTGGTTTAGGGTTGGGTAAGATATATTTTTAATATCACACTGAATGCTACACTCTTGATGGCGAAAAATTTTGGATGTTTTTCCATTCTCCATTATAGCCTATGAGATTCATTAGAATGAATGGGCCCATATGGTAAGGGTTAGGGTTAGGGTTAGAGTTCAGGACACACTTATGTTCGGGTGAATATTGGGCTTTGGTTTAGGGTTGGGTAAGATATATTTTTAATATCACACTGAATGCTACACTCTTGATGGCGAAAAATTTTGGATGTTTTTCCATTCTCCATTATAGCCTATGAGATTCATTAGAATGAATGGGCCCATATGGTAAGGGTTAGGGTTAGGGTTAGAGTTCAGGACACGCTCATGTTCGGGTGAATATTGGGCTTTGGTTTAGGGTTGGGTAAGATGTTTTTTTAATATCACACTGAATGCTACACTATTGATGGCGAAAAATTTTGGATGTTTTTCCATTCTCCATTATAGCCTATGAGATTCATTAGAATGAATGGGCCCATATGGTAAGGGTTAGGGTTAGAGTTCAGGACACACTTATGTTTGGGTGAATATTGGGCTTTGGTTTAGGGTTGGGTAAGATGTATTTTTAATATCACACTGAATGCTACACTATTGATGGCGAAAAATTTTGGATGTTTTTCCATTCTCCATTATAGCCTATGAGATTCATTAGAATGAATGGGCCCATATGGTAAGGGTTAGGGTTAGGGTTAGAGTTCAGGACACACTTATGTTCGGGTGAATATTGGGCTTGGGTTTAGGGTTGGGTAAGATGTATTTTTAATATCACACTGAATGGTACACTCCTGATGGGGAAAAATTTTGGATGTTTTTCCATTATCCATTATAGCCTATGAGATTCATTGGAATGAATGGGCCCATATGGTAAGGGTTAGGGTTAGGGTTAGAGTTCAGGACACACTTATGTTTGGGTGAATATTGGGGTTGGGTTTAGGGTTGGGTAAGATATATTTTTAATATTACACTGAATGCTACACTCTTGATGGCGAAAAAATTTGGATGTTTTTCCATTCTCCATTATAGCCTATGAGATTCATTAGAATGAATGGGCCCATATGGTAAGGGTTAGGGTTAGGGTTAGAGTTCAGGACACACTTATGTTTAAGTGAATATTGCGGTTGGGTTTAGGGTTGGGTAAGATGTATTCTTAATATCACACTGAATGGTACACTCTTGATGGCGAAAATTTTTGGATGTTTTTCCATTCTCCATTATAGCCTATGAGATTCATTAGAATGAATGGGCCCATATGGTAAGGGTTAGGGTTAGGGTTAGAGTTCAGGACACACTTATGTTTTGGTGAATATTGAGGTTGGGTTTAGGGTTGGGTAAGATGTATTTTTAATATCACACTGAATGGTACACTCTTGATGGCGAAAAATTTTGGATGTTTTTCCATTCTCCATTATAGCCTATGAGATTCATTAGAATGAATGGGCCCATATGGTAAGGGTTAGGGTTAGGGTTAGAGTTCAGGACACACTTATGTTTAGGTGAATATTGGGGTTGGGTTTAGGGTTGGGTAAGATGTATTTTTAATATCACACTGAATGGTACACTCTTGATGGCGAAAATTTTTGGATGTTTTTCCATTCTCCATTATAGCCTATGAGATTCATTAGAATGAATGGGCCCATATGGTAAGGGTTAGGGTTAGGGTTAGAGTTCAGGACACACTCATGTTCGGGTGAATATTGGGCTTTGGTTTAGGGTTGGGTAAAATGTATTTTTAATATCACACTGAATGGTACACTCTTGATGGCGAAAAATTTTGGATGTTTTTCCATTCTCCATTATAGCCTATGAGATTCATTAGAATGAATGGGCGCATATGGTAAGGGTTAGGGTTAGGGTTAGAGTTCAGGACACACTTATGTTTGGGTGAATATTGGGGTTGGGTTTAGGGTTGGGTAAGATGTATTTTTAATATCACACTGAATGGTACACTCTTGATGGGGAAAAATTTTGGATGTTTTTCCATTCTCCATTATAGCCTTTGAGATTCATTAGAATGAATGAGCCCATATGGTAAGGGTTAGGGTTAGGGTTAGAGTTCAGGACACACTTATGTTTGGGTGAATATTGGGGTTGGGTTTAGGGTTGGGTAAGATATATTTTTAATATCACACTGAATGCTACACTCTTGATGGCGAAAAAATTTGGATGTTTTTCCATTCTCCATTATAGCCTATGAGATTCATTAGAATGAATGGGCCCATATGGTAAGGGTTAGGGTTAGGGTTAGAGTTCAGGACACACTTATGTTTAAGTGAATATTGCGGTTGGGTTTAGGGTTGGGTAAGATGTATTCTTAATATCACACTGAATGGTACACTCTTGATGGCGAAAATTTTTGGATGTTTTTCCATTCTCCATTATAGCCTATGAGATTCATTAGAATGAATGGGCCCATATGGTAAGGGTTAGGGTTAGGGTTAGAGTTCAGGACACACTTATGTTTTGGTGAATATTGAGGTTGGGTTTAGGGTTGGGTAAGATGTATTTTTAATATCACACTGAATGCTACACTCTTGATGGCGAAAAAATTTGGATGTTTTTCCATTCTCCATTATAGCCTATGAGATTCATGAGAATGAATGGGCCCATATGGTAAGGGTTAGGGTTAGGGTTAGAGTTCAGGACACACTTATGTTTGGGTGAATATTGGGGTTGGGTAAGATGTATTTATAATATCACACTGAATGGTACACTCTTGATGGCGAAAAATTTTGGATGTTTTTCCATTCTCCATTATAGCCTATGAGATTCATTAGAATGAATGGGCCCATATGGTAAGGGTTAGGGTTAGGGTTAGAGTTCAGGACACACTTATGTTCGGGTGAATATTGGGCTTTGGTTTAGGGTTGGGTAAGATATATTTTTAATATCACACTGAATGCTACACTCTTGATGGCGCAAAATTTTGGATGTTTTTCCATTCTCCATTATAGCCTATGAGATTCATTAGAATGAATGGGCCCATATGGTAAGGGTTAGGGTTAGGGTTAGAGTTCAGGACACACTTATGTTCGGGTGAATATTGGGCTTTGGTTTAGGGTTGGGTAAGATATATTTTTAATATCACACTGAATGCTACACTCTTGATGGCGAAAAATTTTGGATGTTTTTCCATTCTCCATTATAACCTATGAGATTCATTAGAATGAATGGGCCCATATGGTAAGGGTTAGGGTTAGGGTTAGAGTTCAGGACACGCTCATGTTCGGGTGAATATTGGGCTTTGGTTTAGGGTTGGGTAAGATGTTTTTTTAATATCACACTGAATGCTACACTATTGATGGCGAAAAATTTTGGATGTTTTTCCATTCTCCATTATAGCCTATGAGATTCATTAGAATGAATGGGCCCATATGGTAAGGGTTAGGGTTAGAGTTCAGGACACACTTATGTTTGGGTGAATATTGGGCTTTGGTTTAGGGTTGGGTAAGATGTATTTTTAATATCACACTGAATGCTACACTATTGATGGCGAAAAATTTTGGATGTTTTTCCATTCTCCATTATAGCCTATGAGATTCATTAGAATGAATGGGCCCATATGGTAAGGGTTAGGGTTAGGGTTAGAGTTCAGGACACACTTATGTTCGGGTGAATATTGGGCTTGGGTTTAGGGTTGGGTAAGATGTATTTTTAATATCACACTGAATGGTACACTCCTGATGGGGAAAAATTTTGGATGTTTTTCCATTATCCATTATAGCCTATGAGATTCATTGGAATGAATGGGCCCATATGGTAAGGGTTAGGGTTAGGGTTAGAGTTCAGGACACACTTATGTTTGGGTGAATATTGGGGTTGGGTTTAGGGTTCGGTAAGATATATTTTTAATATTACACTGAATGCTACACTCTTGATGGCGAAAAAATTTGGATGTTTTTCCATTCTCCATTATAGCCTATGAGATTCATTAGAATGAATGGGCCCATATGGTAAGGGTTAGGGTTAGGGTTAGAGTTCAGGACACACTTATGTTTAAGTGAATATTGGGGTTTAAGTGAATATTGGGGTTGGGTTTAGGGTTGGGTAAGATGTATTTTTAATATCACACTGAATGGTACACTCTTGATGGGGAAAAATTTTGGATGTTTTTCCATTCTCCATTATAGCCTATGAGATACATTAGAATGAATGGGCCCATATGGTAAGGGTTAGGGTTAGGGTTAGAGTTCAGGACACACTCATGTTCGGGTGAATATTGGGGTTGGGTTTAGGGTTGGATAATATGTATTTTTAATATCACACTGAATGGTACACTCTTGATGGCGAAAAATTTTGGATGTTTTTCCATTCTCAATTATAGCCTATGAGATTCATTAGAATGAATGGGCGCATATGGTAAGGGTTAGGGTTAGGGTTAGAGTTCAGGACACACTTATGTTCGGGTGAATATTGGGCTTTGGTTTAGGGTTGGGTAAGATGTATTTTTAATATCACACTGAATGCTACACTATTGATGGCGAAAATTTTTGGATGTTTTTCCATTCTCCATTATAGCCTATGAGTTTCTTTAGAATGAATGGGCGCATATGGTAAGGGTTAGGGTTAGGGTTAGAGTTCAGGACACACTTATGTTCGGGTGAATATTGGGGTTGGGTTTAGGGTTGGGTAAGATGTATTTTTAATATCACACTGAATGGTACACTCTTGATGGCGAAAAATTTTGGATGTTTTTCCATTCTCCATTATAGCCTATGAGATTCATTAGAATGAATGGGCCCATATGGTAAGGGTTAGGGTTAGGGTTAGAGTTCAGGACACACTTATGTTTGGGTGAATATTGGGGTTGGGTTTAGGGTTGGGTAAGATGTATTTTTAATATCACACTGAATGGTACACTCTTAATGGGGAATAATATTGGATGTTTTTCCATTCTCCATTGTAGCCTAGGAGATTCATTAGAATGAATGGGCCCATATGGTAAGGGTTAGGGTTAGGGTTAGAGTTCAGGACACAGTTATGTTCGGGTGAATATTGGGGTTTGGTTTAGGGTTGGGTAAGATGTATTTTTAATATCACACTGAATGCTACACTCTTGATGGCGAAAAATTTTGGATGTTTTTCCATTCTCCATTATAGCCTATGAGATTCATTAGAATGAATGGGCCCATATGGTAAGGGTTAGGGTTAGGGTTAGAGTTCAGGACACACTTATGTTTAAGTGAATATTGCGGTTGGGTTTAGGGTTGGGTAAGATGTATTCTTAATATCACACTGAATGGTACACTCTTGATGGGGAAAAATTTTGGATGTTTTTCCATTCTCCATTATAGCCTATGAGATTCATGAGAATGAATGGGCCCATATGGTAAGGGTTAGGGTTAGGGTTAGAGTTCAGGACACACTTATGTTTGGGTGAATATTGGGGTTGGGTAAGATGTATTTATAATATCACACTGAATGGTACACTCTTGATGGCGAAAAATTTTGGATGTTTTTCCATTCTCCATTATAGCCTATGAGATTCATTAGAATGAATGGGCCCATATGGTAAGGGTTAGGGTTAGGGTTAGAGTTCAGGACACACTTATGTTCGGGTGAATATTGGGCTTTGGTTTAGGGTTGGGTAAGATATATTTTTAATATCACACTGAATGCTACACTCTTGATGGCGAAAAATTTTGGATGTTTTTCCATTCTCCATTATAGCCTATGAGATTCATTAGAATGAATGGGCGCATATGGTAAGTGTTAGTGTTAGGGTTAGAGTTCAGGACACACTTATGTTTGGGTGAATATTGGGGTTGGGTTTAGGGTTGGGTAAGATGTATTTTTAATATCACACTGAATGGTACACTCTTGATGGGGAAAAATTTTGGATGTTTTTCCATTCTCCATTATAGCCTCTGAGATTCATTAGAATGAATGAGCCCATATGGTAAGGGTTAGGGTTAGGGTTAGAGTTCAGGACACACTTATGTTTGGGTGAATATTGGGGTTGGGTTTAGGGTTGGGTAAGATATATTTTTAATATCACACTGAATGCTACACTCTTGATGGCGAAAAAATTTGGATGTTTTTCCATTCTCCATTATAGCCTATGAGATTCATTAGAATGAATGGGCCCATATGGTAAGGGTTAGGGTTAGGGTTAGAGTTCAGGACACACTTATGTTTAAGTGAATATTGCGGTTGGGTTTAGGGTTGGGTAAGATGTATTCTTAATATCACACTGAATGGTACACTCTTGATGGGGAAAAATTTTGGATGTTTTTCCATTCTCCATTATAGCCTATGAGATTCATTAGAATGAATGGGCCCATATGGTAAGGGTTAGGGTTAGGGTTAGAGTTCAGGACACACTTATGTTTAAGTGAATATTGGGGTTGGGTTTAGGGTTGGGTAAGATGTATTTTTAATATCACACTGAATGGTACACTCTTGATGGGGAAAAATTTTGGATGTTTTTCCATTCTCCATTATAGCCTATGAGATACATTAGAATGAATGGGCCCATATGGTAAGGGTTAGGGTTAGGGTTAGAGTTCAGGACACACTCATGTTCGGGTGAATATTGGGGTTGGGTTTAGGGTTGGATAATATGTATTTTTAATATCACACTGAATGGTACACTCTTGATGGCGAAAAATTTTTGGATGTTTTTTCCATTCTCAATTATAGCCTATGAGATTCATTAGAATGAATGGGCGCATATGGTAAGGGTTAGGGGTTAGGGTTAGAGTTTCAGGACACACCTTATGTTTCGGGTGAATATTGGGCTTTGGTTTTAGGGTTGGGTAAGATGTATTTTTTAATATCACACTGAATGCCTACACTATTGATGGCGAAAATTTTTGGATGTTTTTCCATTCTCCATTATAGCCTATGAGTTTTCTTTAGAATGAATGGGGCGCATATGGTAAGGGTTAGGGTTAGGGTTAGAGTTCAGGACACACTTATGTTCGGGTGAATATTGGGGGTTGGGTTTAGGGTTGGGTAAGATGTATTTTTTAATATCACACTGAATGGTACACTCTTGATGGCGAAAAAATTTTGGATGTTTTTTCCATTCTCCATTATAGCCTATGAGATTCATTAGAATGAATGGGCCCCATATGGTAAGGGTTAGGGTTAGGGTTAGAGTTCAGGACCACACTTATGTTTGGGTGAATATTGGGGGTTGGGTTTAGGGTTGGGTAAGATGTATTTTTAATATCACACTGAATGGTACACTCTTAATGGGGAATAATATTGGATGTTTTTTCCATTCTCCATTGTAGGCCTAGGAGATTCATTAGAATGAATGGGGCCCATATGGTAAGGGGTTAGGGTTAGGGTTAGAGTTCAGGACACAGTTATGTTCGGGTGAATATTGGGGTTTGGTTTAGGGTTGGGTAAGATGTATTTTTAATATCACACTGAATGCTACACTCTTGATGGCGAAAAAATTTTTGGATGTTTTTTCCATTCTCCATTATAGCCTATGAGATTCATTAGAATGAATGGGCCCATATGGTAAGGGTTAGGGTTAGGGTTAGAGTTCAGGACACACTTATGTTTTAAGTGAATATTGCGGTTGGGTTTAGGGGTTGGGTAAGATGTATTCCTTAATATCACACTGAATGGTACACTCTTGATGGGGAAAAAATTTTGGATGTTTTTCCATTCTCCATTATAGCCTATGAGATTCATGAGAATGAATGGGCCCATATGGTAAGGGTTAGGGTTAGGGTTAGAGTTCAGGACACACTTATGTTTGGGTGAATATTGGGGTTGGGTAAGATGTATTTATAATATCACACTGAATGGTACACTCTTGATGGCGAAAAATTTTGGATGTTTTTCCATTCTCCATTATAGCCTATGAGATTCATTAGAATGAATGGGCCCATATGGTAAGGGTTAGGGTTAGGGTTAGAGTTCAGGACACACTTATGTTCGCGTGAATATTGGGCTTTGGTTTAGGGTTGGGTAAGATATATTTTTAATATCACACTGAATGCTACACTCTTGATGGCGAAAAATTTTGGATGTTTTTCCATTCTCCATTATAGCCTATGAGATTCATTAGAATGAATGGGCCCATATGGTAAGGGTTAGGGTTAGGGTTAGAGTTCAGGACACACTTATGTTCGGGTGAATATTGGGCTTTGGTTTAGGGTTGGGTAAGATATATTTTTAATATCACACTGAATGCTACACTCTTGATGGCGAAAAATTTTGGATGTTTTTCCATTCTCCATTATAGCCTATGAGATTCATTAGAATGAATGGGCCCATATGGTAAGGGTTAGGGTTAGGGTTAGAGTTCAGGACACGCTCATGTTCGGGTGAATATTGGGCTTTGGTTTAGGGTTGGGTAAGATGTTTTTTTAATATCACACTGAATGCTACACTATTGATGGCGAAAATTTTTGGATGTTTTTCCATTCTCCATTATAGCCTATGAGATTCATTAGAATGAATGGGCCCATATGGTAAGGGTTAGGGTTAGGGTTAGAGTTCAGGACACACTTATGTTCGGGTGAATATTGGGCTTGGGTTTAGGGTTGGGTAAGATGTATTTTTAATATCACACTGAATGGTACACTCCTGATGGGGAAAAATTTTGGATGTTTTTCCATTATCCATTATAGCCTATGAGATTCATTGGAATGAATGGGCCCATATGGTAAGGGTTAGGGTTAGGGTTAGAGTTCAGGACACACTTATGTTTGGGTGAATATTGGGGTTGGGTTTAGGGTTGGGTAAGATATATTTTTAATATTACACTGAATGCTACACTCTTGATGGCGAAAAAATTTGGATGTTTTTCCATTCTCCATTATAGCCTATGAGATTCATTAGAATGAATGGGCCCATATGGTAAGGGTTAGGGTTAGGGTTAGAGTTCAGGACACACTTATGTTTAAGTGAATATTGCGGTTGGGTTTAGGGTTGGGTAAGATGTATTCTTAATATCACACTGAATGGTACACTCTTGATGGCGAAAATTTTTGGATGTTTTTCCATTCTCCATTATAGCCTATGAGATTCATTAGAATGAATGGGCCCATATGGTAAGGGTTAGGGTTAGGGTTAGAGTTCAGGACACACTTATGTTTTGGTGAATATTGGGGTTGGGTTTAGGGTTGGGTAAGATGTATTTTTAATATCACACTGAATGGTACACTCTTGATGGCGAAAAATTTTGGATGTTTTTCCATTCTCCATTATAGCCTATGAGATTCATTAGAATGAATGGGCCCATATGGTAAGGGTTAGGGTTAGGGTTAGAGTTCAGGACACACTTATGTTTAGGTGAATATTGGGGTTGGGTTTAGGGTTGGGTAAGATGTATTTTTAATATCACACTGAATGGTACACTCTTGATGGCGAAAATTTTTGGATGTTTTTCCATTCTCCATTATAGCCTATGAGATTCATTAGAATGAATGGGCCCATATGGTAAGGGTTAGGGTTAGGGTTAGAGTTCAGGACACACTCATGTTCGGGTGAATATTGGGCTTTGGTTTAGGGTTGGGTAAAATGTATTTTTAATATCACACTGAATGGTACACTCTTGATGGCGAAAAATTTTGGATGTTTTTCCATTCTCCATTATAGCCTATGAGATTCATTAGAATGAATGGGCGCATATGGTAAGGGTTAAGGTTAGGGTTAGAGTTCAGGACACACTTATGTTTGGGTGAATATTGGGGTTGGGTTTAGGGTTGGGGAAGATGTATTTTTAATATCACACTGAATGGTACACTCTTGATGGGGGAAAATTTTGGATGTTTTTCCATTCTCCATTATAGCCTCTGAGATTCATTAGAATGAATGAGCCCATATGGTAAGGGTTAGGGTTAGGGTTAGAGTTCAGGACACACTTATGTTTGGGTGAATATTGTGGTTGGGTTTAGGGTTGGGTAAGATATATTTTTAATATCACACTGAATGCTACACTCTTGATGGCGAAAAAATTTGTATGTTTTTCCATTCTCCATTATAGCCTATGAGATTCATTAGAATGAATGGGCCCATATGGTAAGGGTTAGGGTTAGGGTTAGAGTTCAGGACACACTTATGTTTAAGTGAATATTGCGGTTGGGTTTAGGGTTGGGTAAGATGTATTCTTAATATCACACTGAATGGTACACTCTTGATGAGGAAAAATTTTGGATGTTTTTCCATTCTCCATTATAGCCTATGAGATTCATTAGAATGAATGGGCCCATATGGTAAGGGTTAGGTTTAGGGTTAGAGTTCAGGACACACTTATGTTTAAGTGAATATTGGGTTTAATATCACACTGAATGGTACACTCTTGATGGGGAAAAATTTTGGATGTTTTTCCATTCTCCATTATAGCCTATGAGATTCATGAGAATGAATGGGCCCATATGGTAAGGGTTAGGGTTAGGGTTAGAGTTCAGGACACACTTATGTTCGGGTGAATATTGGGCTTGGGTTTAGGGTTGGGTAAGATGTATTTTTAATATCACACTGAATGGTACACTCCTGATGGGGAAAAATTTTGGATGTTTTTCCATTATCCATTATAGCCTATGAGATTCATTGGAATGAATGGGCCCATATGGTAAGGGTTAGGGTTAGGGTTAGAGTTCAGGACACACTCATGTTCGGGTGAATATTGGGGTTGGGTTTAGGGTTGGGTAAGATATATTTTTAATATTACACTGAATGGTACACTCTTGATGGCGAAAAATTTTGGATGTTTTTCCATTCTCCATTATAGCCTATGAGATTCATTAGAATGAATGGGCGCATATGGTAAGTGTTAGTGTTAGGGTTAGAGTTCAGGACACACTTATGTTTGGGTGAATATTGGGGTTGGGTTTAGGGTTGGGTAAGATGTATTTTTAATATCACACTGAATGGTACACTCTTGATGGGGAAAAATTTTGGATGTTTTTCCATTCTCCATTATAGCCTCTGAGATTCATTAGAATGAATGAGCCCATATGGTAAGGGTTAGGGTTAGGGTTAGAGTTCAGGACACACTTATGTTTGGGTGAATATTGGGGTTGGGTTTAGGGTTGGGTAAGATATATTTTTAATATCACACTGAATGCTACACTCTTGATGGCGAAAAAATTTGGATGTTTTTCCATTCTCCATTATAGCCTATGAGATTCATTAGAATGAATGGGCCCATATGGTAAGGGTTAGGGTTAGGGTTAGAGTTCAGGACACACTCATGTTCGGGTGAATATTGGGGTTGGGTTTAGGGTTGGATAATATGTATTTTTAATATCACACTGAATGGTACACTCTTGATGGCGAAAAATTTTGGATGTTTTTCCATTCTCCATTATAGCCTATGAGATTCATTAGAATGAATGGGCGCATATGGTAAGGGTTAGGGTTAGGGTTAGAGTTCAGGACACACTTATGTTCGGGTGAATATTGGGCTTTGGTTTAGGGTTGGGTAAGATGTATTTTTAATATCACACTGAATGCTACACTATTGATGGCGAAAATTTTTGGATGTTTTTCCATTCTCCATTATAGCCTATGAGTTTCTTTAGAATGAATGGGCGCATATGGTAAGGGTTAGGGTTAGGGTTAGAGTTCAGGACACACTTATGTTCGGGTGAATATTGGGGTTGGGTTTAGGGTTGGGTAAGATGTATTTTTAATATCACACTGAATGGTACACTCTTGATGGCGAAAAATTTTGGATGTTTTTCCATTCTCCATTATAGCCTATGAGATTCATTAGAATGAATGGGCCCATATGGTAAGGGTTAGGGTTAGGGTTAGAGTTCAGGACACACTTATGTTTGGGTGAATATTGGTGTTGGGTTTAGGGTTGGGTAAGATGTATTTTTAATATCACACTGAATGGTACACTCTTAATGGGGAATAATATTGGATGTTTTTCCATTCTCCATTGTAGCCTAGGAGATTCATTAGAATGAATGGGCCCATATGGTAAGGGTTAGGGTTAGGGTTAGAGTTCAGGACACAGTTATGTTCGGGTGAATATTGGGGTTTGGTTTAGGGTTGGGTAAGATGTATTTTTAATATCACACTGAATGCTACACTCTTGATGGCGAAAAATTTTGGATGTTTTTCCATTCTCCATTATAGCCTATGAGATTCATTAGAATGAATGGGCCCATATGGTAAGGGTTAGGGTTAGGGTTAGAGTTCAGGACACACTTATGTTTAAGTGAATATTGCGGTTGGGTTTAGGGTTGGGTAAGATGTATTCTTAATATCACACTGAATGGTACACTCTTGATGGGGAAAAATTTTGGATGTTTTTCCATTCTCCATTATAGCCTATGAGATTCATGAGAATGAATGGGCCCATATGGTAAGGGTTAGGGTTAGGGTTAGAGTTCAGGACACACTTATGTTTGGGTGAATATTGGGGTTGGGTAAGATGTATTTATAATATCACACTGAATGGTACACTCTTGATGGCGAAAAATTTTGGATGTTTTTCCATTCTCCATTATAGCCTATGAGATTCATTAGAATGAATGGGCCCATATGGTAAGGGTTAGGGTTAGGGTTAGAGTTCAGGACACACTTATGTTCGGGTGAATATTGGGCTTTGGTTTAGGGTTGGGTAAGATATATTTTTAATATCACACTGAATGCTACACTCTTGATGGCGAAAAATTTTGGATGTTTTTCCATTCTCCATTATAGCCTATGAGATTCATTAGAATGAATGGGCCCATATGGTAAGGGTTAGGGTTAGGGTTAGAGTTCAGGACACACTTATGTTCGGGTGAATATTGGGCTTTGGTTTAGGGTTGGGTAAGATATATTTTTAATATCACACTGAATGCTACACTCTTGATGGCGAAAAATTTTGGATGTTTTTCCATTCTCCATTATAGCCTATGAGATTCATTAGAATGAATGGGCCCATATGGTAAGGGTTAGGGTTAGGGTTAGAGTTCAGGACACGCTCATGTTCGGGTGAATATTGGGCTTTGGTTTAGGGTTGGGTAAGATGTTTTTTTAATATCACACTGAATGCTACACTATTGATGGCGAAAATTTTTGGATGTTTTTCCATTCTCCATTATAGCCTATGAGATTCATTAGAATGAATGGGCCCATATGGTAAGGGTTAGGGTTAGGGTTAGAGTTCAGGACACACTTATGTTCGGGTGAATATTGGGCTTGGGTTTAGGGTTGGGTAAGATGTATTTTTAATATCACACTGAATGGTACACTCCTGATGGGGAAAAATTTTGGATGTTTTTCCATTATCCATTATAGCCTATGAGATTCATTGGAATGAATGGGCCCATATGGTAAGGGTTAGGGTTAGGGTTAGAGTTCAGGACACACTTATGTTTGGGTGAATATTGGGGTTGGGTTTAGGGTTGGGTAAGATATATTTTTAATATTACACTGAATGCTACACTCTTGATGGCGAAAAAATTTGGATGTTTTTCCATTCTCCATTATAGCCTATGAGATTCATTAGAATGAATGGGCCCATATGGTAAGGGTTAGGGTTAGGGTTAGAGTTCAGGACACACTTATGTTTAAGTGAATATTGCGGTTGGGTTTAGGGTTGGGTAAGATGTATTCTTAATATCACACTGAATGGTACACTCTTGATGGCGAAAATTTTTGGATGTTTTTCCATTCTCCATTATAGCCTATGAGATTCATTAGAATGAATGGGCCCATATGGTAAGGGTTAGGGTTAGGGTTAGAGTTCAGGACACACTTATGTTTTGGTGAATATTGGGGTTGGGTTTAGGGTTGGGTAAGATGTATTTTTAATATCACACTGAATGGTACACTCTTGATGGCGAAAAATTTTGGATGTTTTTCCATTCTCCATTATAGCCTATGAGATTCATTAGAATGAATGGGCCCATATGGTAAGGGTTAGGGTTAGGGTTAGAGTTCAGGACACACTTATGTTTAGGTGAATATTGGGGTTGGGTTTAGGGTTGGGTAAGATGTATTTTTAATATCACACTGAATGGTACACTCTTGATGGCGAAAATTTTTGGATGTTTTTCCATTCTCCATTATAGCCTATGAGATTCATTAGAATGAATGGGCCCATATGGTAAGGGTTAGGGTTAGGGTTAGAGTTCAGGACACACTCATGTTCGGGTGAATATTGGGCTTTGGTTTAGGGTTGGGTAAAATGTATTTTTAATATCACACTGAATGGTACACTCTTGATGGCGAAAAATTTTGGATGTTTTTCCATTCTCCATTATAGCCTATGAGATTCATTAGAATGAATGGGCGCATATGGTAAGGGTTAAGGTTAGGGTTAGAGTTCAGGACACACTTATGTTTGGGTGAATATTGGGGTTGGGTTTAGGGTTGGGGAAGATGTATTTTTAATATCACACTGAATGGTACACTCTTGATGGGGGAAAATTTTGGATGTTTTTCCATTCTCCATTATAGCCTCTGAGATTCATTAGAATGAATGAGCCCATATGGTAAGGGTTAGGGTTAGGGTTAGAGTTCAGGACACACTTATGTTTGGGTGAATATTGTGGTTGGGTTTAGGGTTGGGTAAGATATATTTTTAATATCACACTGAATGCTACACTCTTGATGGCGAAAAAATTTGTATGTTTTTCCATTCTCCATTATAGCCTATGAGATTCATTAGAATGAATGGGCCCATATGGTAAGGGTTAGGGTTAGGGTTAGAGTTCAGGACACACTTATGTTTAAGTGAATATTGCGGTTGGGTTTAGGGTTGGGTAAGATGTATTCTTAATATCACACTGAATGGTACACTCTTGATGAGGAAAAATTTTGGATGTTTTTCCATTCTCCATTATAGCCTATGAGATTCATTAGAATGAATGGGCCCATATGGTAAGGGTTAGGTTTAGGGTTAGAGTTCAGGACACACTTATGTTTAAGTGAATATTGGGGTTGGGTTTAGGGTTGGGTAAGATGTATTTTTAATATCACACTGAATGGTACACTCTTGATGGGGAAAAATTTTGGATGTTTTTCCATTCTCCATTATAGCCTATGAGATTCATGAGAATGAATGGGCCCATATGGTAAGGGTTAGGGTTAGGGTTAGAGTTCAGGACACACTTATGTTCGGGTGAATATTGGGCTTGGGTTTAGGGTTGGGTAAGATGTATTTTTAATATCACACTGAATGGTACACTCCTGATGGGGAAAAATTTTGGATGTTTTTCCATTATCCATTATAGCCTATGAGATTCATTGGAATGAATGGGCCCATATGGTAAGGGTTAGGGTTAGGGTTAGAGTTCAGGACACACTCATGTTCGGGTGAATATTGGGGTTGGGTTTAGGGTTGGGTAAGATATATTTTTAATATTACACTGAATGGTACACTCTTGATGGCGAAAAATTTTGGATGTTTTTCCATTCTCCATTATAGCCTATGAGATTCATTAGAATGAATGGGCGCATATGGTAAGTGTTAGTGTTAGGGTTAGAGTTCAGGACACACTTATGTTTGGGTGAATATTGGGGTTGGGTTTAGGGTTGGGTAAGATGTATTTTTAATATCACACTGAATGGTACACTCTTGATGGGGAAAAATTTTGGATGTTTTTCCATTCTCCATTATAGCCTCTGAGATTCATTAGAATGAATGAGCCCATATGGTAAGGGTTAGGGTTAGGGTTAGAGTTCAGGACACACTTATGTTTGGGTGAATATTGGGGTTGGGTTTAGGGTTGGGTAAGATATATTTTTAATATCACACTGAATGCTACACTCTTGATGGCGAAAAAATTTGGATGTTTTTCCATTCTCCATTATAGCCTATGAGATTCATTAGAATGAATGGGCCCATATGGTAAGGGTTAGGGTTAGGGTTAGAGTTCAGGACACACTTATGTTTAAGTGAATATTGCGGTTGGGTTTAGGGTTGGGTAAGATGAATTCTTAATATCACACTGAATGGTACACTCTTGATGGGGAAAAATTTTGGATGTTTTTCCATTCTCCATTATAGCCTATGAGATTCATTAGAATGAATGGGCCCATATGGTAAGGGTTAGGGTTAGGGTTAGAGTTCAGGACACACTTATGTTTAAGTGAATATTGGGGTTGGGTTTAGGGTTGGGTAAGATGTATTTTTAATATCACACTGAATGGTACACTCTTGATGGGGAAAAATTTTGGATGTTTTTCCATTCTCCATTATAGCCTATGAGATACATTAGAATGAATGGGCCCATATGGTAAGGGTTAGGGTTAGGGTTAGAGTTCAGGACACACTCATGTTCGGGTGAATATTGGGGTTGGGTTTAGGGTTGGATAATATGTATTTTTAATATCACACTGAATGGTACACTCTTGATGGCGAAAAATTTTGGATGTTTTTCCATTCTCCATTATAGCCTATGAGATTCATTAGAATGAATGGGCGCATATGGTAAGGGTTAGGGTTAGGGTTAGAGTTCAGGACACACTTATGTTCGGGTGAATATTGGGCTTTGGTTTAGGGTTGGGTAAGATGTATTTTTAATATCACACTGAATGCTACACTATTGATGGCGAAAATTTTTGGATGTTTTTCCATTCTCCATTATAGCCTATGAGTTTCTTTAGAATGAATGGGCGCATATGGTAAGGGTTAGGGTTAGGGTTAGAGTTCAGGACACACTTATGTTCGGGTGAATATTGGGGTTGGGTTTAGGGTTGGGTAAGATGTATTTTTAATATCACACTGAATGGTACACTCTTGATGGCGAAAAATTTTGGATGTTTTTCCATTCTCCATTATAGCCTATGAGATTCATTAGAATGAATGGGCCCATATGGTAAGGGTTAGGGTTAGGGTTAGAGTTCAGGACACACTTATGTTTGGGTGAATATTGGTGTTGGGTTTAGGGTTGGGTAAGATGTATTTTTAATATCACACTGAATGGTACACTCTTAATGGGGAATAATATTGGATGTTTTTCCATTCTCCATTGTAGCCTAGGAGATTCATTAGAATGAATGGGCCCATATGGTAAGGGTTAGGGTTAGGGTTAGAGTTCAGGACACAGTTATGTTCGGGTGAATATTGGGGTTTGGTTTAGGGTTGGGTAAGATGTATTTTTAATATCACACTGAATGCTACACTCTTGATGGCGAAAAATTTTGGATGTTTTTCCATTCTCCATTATAGCCTATGAGATTCATTAGAATGAATGGGCCCATATGGTAAGGGTTAGGGTTAGGGTTAGAGTTCAGGACACACTTATGTTTAAGTGAATATTGCGGTTGGGTTTAGGGTTGGGTATGATGTATTCTTAATATCACACTGAATGGTACACTCTTGATGGGGAAAAATTTTGGATGTTTTTCCATTTTCCATTATAGCCTATGAGATTCATGAGAATGAATGGGCCCATATGGTAAGGGTTAGGGTTAGGGTTAGAGTTCAGGACACACTTATGTTTGGGTGAATATTGGGGTTGGGTAAGATGTATTTATAATATCACACTGAATGGTACACTCTTGATGGCGAAAAATTTTGGATGTTTTTCCATTCTCCATTATAGCCTATGAGATTCATTAGAATGAATGGGCCCATATGGTAAGGGTTAGGGTTAGGGTTAGAGTTCAGGACACACTTATGTTCGGGTGAATATTGGGCTTTGGTTTAGGGTTGGGTAAGATATATTTTTAATATCACACTGAATGCTACACTCTTGATGGCGCAAAATTTTGGATGTTTTTCCATTCTCCATTATAGCCTATGAGATTCATTAGAATGAATGGGCCCATATGGTAAGGGTTAGGGTTAGGGTTAGAGTTCAGGACACACTTATGTTCGGGTGAATATTGGGCTTTGGTTTAGGGTTGGGTAAGATATATTTTTAATATCACACTGAATGCTACACTCTTGATGGCGAAAAATTTTGGATGTTTTTCCATTCTCCATTATAGCCTATGAGATTCATTAGAATGAATGGGCCCATATGGCAACGGTTAGGGTTAGGGTTAGAGTTCAGGACACGCTCATGTTCGGGTGAATATTGGGCTTTGGTTTAGGGTTGGGTAAGATGTTTTTTTAATATCACACTGAATGCTACACTCTTGATGGCGAAAAAATTTGGATGTTTTTCCATTCTCCATTATAGCCTATGAGATTCATTAGAATGAATGGGCCCATATGGTAAGGGTTAGGGTTAGGGTTAGAGTTCAGGACACACTTATGTTCGGGTGAATATTGGGCTTGGGTTTAGGGTTGGGTAAGATGTATTTTTAATATCACACTGAATGGTACACTCCTGATGGGGAAAAATTTTGGATGTTTTTCCATTATCCATTATAGCCTATGAGATTCATTGGAATGAATGGGCCCATATGGTAAGGGTTAGGGTTAGGGTTAGAGTTCAGGACACACTTATGTTTGGGTGAATATTGGGGTTGGTTTAGGGTTGGGTAAGATATATTTTTAATATTACACTGAATGCTACACTCTTGATGGCGAAAAAATTTGGATGTTTTTCCATTCTCCATTATAGCCTATGAGATTCATTAGAATGAATGGGCCCATATGGTAAGGGTTAGGGTTAGGGTTAGAGTTCAGGACACACTTATGTTTAAGTGAATATTGCGGTTGGGTTTAGGGTTGGGTAAGATGTATTCTTAATATCACACTGAATGGTACACTCTTGATGGCGAAAATTTTTGGATGTTTTTCCATTCTCCATTATAGCCTATGAGATTCATTAGAATGAATGGGCCCATATGGTAAGGGTTAGGGTTAGGGTTAGAGTTCAGGACACACTTATGTTTTGGTGAATATTGGGTTGGGTTTAGGGTTGGGTAAGATGTATTTTTAATATCACACTGAATGGTACACTCTTGATGGCGAAAATTTTGGATGTTTTTCCATTCTCCATTATAGCCTATGAGATTCATTAGAATGAATGGGCCCATATGGTAAGGGTTAGGGTTAGGGTTAGAGTTCAGGACACACTTATGTTTAGGTGAATATTGGGGTTGGGTTTAGGGTTGGGTAAGATGTATTTTTAATATCACACTGAATGGTACACTCTTGATGGCGAAAATTTTTGGATGTTTTTCCATTCTCCATTATAGCCTATGAGATTCATTAGAATGAATGGGCCCATATGGTAAGGGTTAGGTTAGGGTTAGAGTTCAGGACACACTCATGTTCGGGTGAATATTGGGCTTTGGTTTAGGGTTGGGTAAAATGTATTTTTAATATCACACTGAATGGTACACTCTTGATGGCGAAAAATTTTGGATGTTTTTCCATTCTCCATTATAGCCTATGAGATTCATTAGAATGAATGGGCGCATATGGTAAGGGTTAAGGTTAGGGTTAGAGTTCAGGACACACTTATGTTTGGGTGAATATTGGGGTTGGGTTTAGGGTTGGGTAAGATGTATTTTTAATATCACACTGAATGGTACACTCTTGATGGGGGAAAATTTTGGATGTTTTTCCATTCTCCATTATAGCCTCTGAGATTCATTAGAATGAATGAGCCCATATGGTTAGGGTTAGGGTTAGGGTTAGAGTTCAGGACACACTTATGTTTGGGTGAATATTGGGGTTGGGTTTAGGGTTGGGTAAGATATATTTTTAATATCACACTGAATGCTACACTCTTGATGGCGAAAAAATTTGTATGTTTTTCCATTCTCCATTATAGCCTATGAGATTCATTAGAATGAATGGGCCCATATGGTAAGGGTTAGGGTTAGGGTTAGAGTTCAGGACACACTTATGTTTAAGTGAATATTGCGGTTGGGTTTAGGGTTGGGTAAGATGTATTCTTAATATCACACTGAATGGTACACTCTTGATGAGGAAAAATTTTGGATGTTTTTCCATTCTCCATTATAGCCTATGAGATTCATTAGAATGAATGGGCCCATATGGTAAGGGTTAGGTTTAGGGTTAGAGTTCAGGACACACTTATGTTTAAGTGAATATTGGGGTTGGGTTTAGGGTTGGGTAAGATGTATTTTTAATATCACACTGAATGGTACACTCTTGATGGGGAAAAATTTTGGATGTTTTTCCATTCTCCATTATAGCCTATGAGATTCATGAGAATGAATGGGCCCATATGGTAAGGGTTAGGGTTAGGGTTAGAGTTCAGGACACACTTATGTTCGGGTGAATATTGGGCTTGGGTTTAGGGTTGGGTAAGATGTATTTTTAATATCACACTGAATGGTACACTCCTGATGGGGAAAAATTTTGGATGTTTTTCCATTATCCATTATAGCCTATGAGATTCATTGGAATGAATGGGCCCATATGGTAAGGGTTAGGGTTAGGGTTAGAGTTCAGGACACACTCATGTTCGGGTGAATATTGGGGTTGGGTTTAGGGTTGGGTAAGATATATTTTTAATATTACACTGAATGGTACACTCTTGATGGCGAAAAATTTTGGATGTTTTTCCATTCTCCATTATAGCCTATGAGATTCATTAGAATGAATGGGCGCATATGGTAAGTGTTAGTGTTAGGGTTAGAGTTCAGGACACACTTATGTTTGGGTGAATATTGGGGTTGGGTTTAGGGTTGGGTAAGATGTATTTTTAATATCACACTGAATGGTACACTCTTGATGGGGAAAAATTTTGGATGTTTTTCCATTCTCCATTATAGCCTCTGAGATTCATTAGAATGAATGAGCCCATATGGTAAGGG
Source organism: Heteronotia binoei (assembly GCF_032191835.1). Taxonomy (NCBI): domain Eukaryota; kingdom Metazoa; phylum Chordata; class Lepidosauria; order Squamata; family Gekkonidae; genus Heteronotia; species Heteronotia binoei. Next base: position 284,856 of record NW_026800157.1, read on the forward strand.
TTAGGGTTAGGGTTAGAGTTCAGGACACACTTATGTTTGGGTGAATATTGGGGTTGGGTTTAGGGTTGGGTAAGATATATTTTTAATATCACACTGAATGCTACACTCTTGATGGCGAAAAAATTTGGATGTTTTTCCATTCTCCATTATAGCCTATGAGATTCATTAGAATGAATGGGCCCATATGGTAAGGGTTAGGGTTAGGGTTAGAGTTCAGGACACACTTATGTTTAAGTGAATATTGCGGTTGGGTTTAGGGTTGGGTAAGATGAATTCTTAATATCACACTGAATGGTACACTCTTGATGGGGAAAAATTTTGGATGTTTTTCCATTCTCCATTATAGCCTATGAGATTCATTAGAATGAATGGGCCCATATGGTAAGGGTTAGGGTTAGGGTTAGAGTTCAGGACACACTTATGTTTAAGTGAATATTGGGGTTGGGTTTAGGGTTGGGTAAGATGTATTTTTAATATCACACTGAATGGTACACTCTTGATGGGGAAAAATTTTGGATGTTTTTCCATTCTCCATTATAGCCTATGAGATACATTAGAATGAATGGGCCCATATGGTAAGGGTTAGGGTTAGGGTTAGAGTTCAGGACACACTCATGTTCGGGTGAATATTGGGGTTGGGTTTAGGGTTGGATAATATGTATTTTTAATATCACACTGAATGGTACACTCTTGATGGCGAAAAATTTTGGATGTTTTTCCATTCTCCATTATAGCCTATGAGATTCATTAGAATGAATGGGCGCATATGGTAAGGGTTAGGGTTAGGGTTAGAGTTCAGGACACACTTATGTTCGGGTGAATATTGGGCTTTGGTTTAGGGTTGGGTAAGATGTATTTTTAATATCACACTGAATGCTACACTATTGATGGCGAAAATTTTTGGATGTTTTTCCATTCTCCATTATAGCCTATGAGTTTCTTTAGAATGAATGGGCGCATATGGTAAGGGTTAGGGTTAGGGTTAGAGTTCAGGACACACTTATGTTCGGGTGAATATTGGGGTTGGGTTTAGGGTTGGGTAAGATGTATTTTTAATATCACACTGAATGGTACACTCTTGATGGCGAAAAATTTTGGATGTTTTTCCATTCTCCATTATAGCCTATGAGATTCATTAGAATGAATGGGCCCATATGGTAAGGGTTAGGGTTAGGGTTAGAGTTCAGGACACACTTATGTTTGGGTGAATATTGGTGTTGGGTTTAGGGTTGGGTAAGATGTATTTTTAATATCACACTGAATGGTACACTCTTAATGGGGACTAATATTGGATGTTTTTCCATTCTCCATTGTAGCCTAGGAGATTCATTAGAATGAATGGGCCCATATGGTAAGGGTTAGGGTTAGGGTTAGAGTTCAGGACACAGTTATGTTCGGGTGAATATTGGGGTTTGGTTTAGGGTTGGGTAAGATGTATTTTTAATATCACACTGAATGCTACACTCTTGATGGCGAAAAATTTTGGATGTTTTTCCATTCTCCATTATAGCCTATGAGATTCATTAGAATGAATGGGCCCATATGGTAAGGGTTAGGGTTAGGGTTAGAGTTCAGGACACACTTATGTTTAAGTGAATATTGCGGTTGGGTTTAGGGTTGGGTATGATGTATTCTTAATATCACACTGAATGGTACACTCTTGATGGGGAAAAATTTTGGATGTTTTTCCATTTTCCATTATAGCCTATGAGATTCATGAGAATGAATGGGCCCATATGGTAAGGGTTAGGGTTAGGGTTAGAGTTCAGGACACACTTATGTTTGGGTGAATATTGGGGTTGGGTAAGATGTATTTATAATATCACACTGAATGGTACACTCTTGATGGCGAAAAATTTTGGATGTTTTTCCATTCTCCATTATAGCCTATGAGATTCATTAGAATGAATGGGCCCATATGGTAAGGGTTAGGGTTAGGGTTAGAGTTCAGGACACACTTATGTTCGGGTGAATATTGGGCTTTGGTTTAGGGTTGGGTAAGATATATTTTTAATATCACACTGAATGCTACACTCTTGATGGCGCAAAATTTTGGATGTTTTTCCATTCTCCATTATAGCCTATGAGATTCATTAGAATGAATGGGCCCATATGGTAAGGGTTAGGGTTAGGGTTAGAGTTCAGGACACACTTATGTTCGGGTGAATATTGGGCTTTGGTTTAGGGTTGGGTAAGATATATTTTTAATATCACACTGAATGCTACACTCTTGATGGCGAAAAATTTTGGATGTTTTTCCATTCTCCATTATAGCCTATGAGATTCATTAGAATGAATGGGCCCATATGGCAACGGTTAGGGTTAGGGTTAGAGTTCAGGACACGCTCATGTTCGGGTGAATATTGGGCTTTGGTTTAGGGTTGGGTAAGATGTTTTTTTAATATCACACTGAATGCTACACTATTGATGGCGAAAAATTTTGGATGTTTTTCCATTCTCCATTATAGCCTATGAGATTCATTAGAATGAATGGGCCCATATGGTAAGGGTTAGGGTTAGAGTTCAGGACACACTTATGTTTGGGTGAATATTGGGCTTTGGTTTAGGGTTGGGTAAGATGTATTTTTAATATCACACTGAATGCTACACTATTGATGGCGAAAAATTTTGGATGTTTTTCCATTCTCCATTATAGCCTATGAGATTCATTAGAATGAATGGGCCATATGGTAAGGGTTAGGGTTAGGGTTAGAGTTCAGGACACACTTATGTTCGGGTGAATATTGGGCTTGGGTTTAGGGTTGGGTAAGATGTATTTTTAATATCACACTGAATGGTACACTCCTGATGGGGAAAAATTTTGGATGTTTTTCCATTATCCATTATAGCCTATGAGATTCATTGGAATGAATGGGCCCATATGGTAAGGGTTAGGGTTAGGGTTAGAGTTCAGGACACACTCATGTTCGGGTGAATATTGGGCTTTGGTTTAGGGTTGGGTAAGATGTATTTTTAATATCACACTGAATGGTACACTCTTGATGGCGAAAAATTTTGAATGTTTTTCCATTCTCCATTATAGCCTATGAGATTCATTAGAATGAATGGGCCCATATGGTAAGGGTTAGGGTTAGGGTTAGAGTTCAGGACACACTTATGTTTGGGTGAATATTGGGGTTGGGTTTAGGGTTGGGTAAGATGTATTTTTAATATCACACTGAATGCTACACTCTTGATGGGGAAAAATTTTGGATGTTTTTCCATTCTCCATTATAGCCTATGAGATTCATTAGAATGAATGGGCCCATATGGTAAGGGTTAGGGTTAGAGTTCAGGACACACTTATGTTTGGGTGAATATTGGGGTTGGGTTTAGGGTTGGGTAAGATGTATTTTTAATATCACACTGAATGGTACACTCTTGATGGCGAAAAATTTTGGATGTTTTTCCATTCTCCATTATAGCCTATGAGATTCATTAGAATGAATGGGCCCATATGGTAAGGGTTAGGGTTAGGGTTAGAGTTCAGGACACACTTATGTTTAAGTGAATATTGGGGTTGGGTTTAGGGTTGGGTAAGATGTATTTTTAATATCACACTGAATGCTACACTCTTGATGGGGAAAAATTTTGGATGTTTTTCCATTCTCCATTATAGCCTATGAGATTCATTAGAATGAATGGGCCCATATGGTAAGGGTTAGGGTTAGGGTTAGAGTTCAGGACACACTCATGTTCGGGTGAATATTGGGCTTTGGTTTAGGGTTGGGTAAGATGTATTTTTAATATCACACTGAATGGTACACTCTTGATGGCGAAAAATTTTGAATGTTTTTCAATTCTCCATTATAGCCTATGAGATTCATTAGAATGAATGGGCCCATATGGTAAGGGTTAGGGTTAGGGTTAGAGTTCAGGACACACTTATGTTTGGGTGAATATTGGGGTTGGGTTTAGGGTTGGGTAAGATGTATTTTTAATATCACACTGAATGCTACACTCTTGATGGGGAAAAATTTTGGATGTTTTTCCATTCTCCATTATAGCCTATGAGATTCATTAGAATGAATGGGCCCATATGGTAAGGGTTAGGGTTAGGGTTAGAGTTCAGGACACACTTATGTTTGGGTGAATATTGGGGTTGGGTTTAGGGTTGGGTAAGATGTATTTTTAATATCACACTGAATGGTACACTCTTGATGGCGAAAAATTTTGGATGTTTTTCCATTCTCCATTATAGCCTATGAGATTCATTAGAATGAATGGGCCCATATGCTAAGGGTTAGGGTTAGAGTTCAGGACACACTTATGTTTTGGTGAATATTGGGGTTGGGTTTAGGGTTGGGTAAGATGTATTTTTAATATCACACTGAATGGTACACTCTTGATGGCGAAAAATTTTGGATGTTTTTCCATTCTCCATTATAGCCTATGAGATTCATTAGAATGAATGGGCCCATATGGTAAGGGTTAGGGTTAGGGTTAGAGTTCAGGACACACTTATGTTTTGGTGAATATTGGGGTTGGGTTTAGGGTTGCGTAAGATGTATTTTTAATATCACACTGAATGGTACACTCTTGATGGGGAAAAATTTTGGATGTTTTTCCATTCTCCATTATAGCCTATGAGATTCATTAGAATGAATGGGCCCATATGGTAATGGTTAGGGTTAGGGTTAGAGTTCAGGACACATTTATGTTTAGGTGAATATTGGGGTTGGGTTTAGGGTTGGGTAAGATGTATTTTTAATATCACACTGAATGGTACACTCTTGATGGCGAAAAATTTTGGATGTTTTTCCATTCTCCATTATAGCCTATGAGATTCATTAGAATGAATGGGCCCATATGGTAAGGGTAAGGGTTAGGGTTAGAGTTCAGGACACACTTATGTTTGGGTGAATATTGGGGTTGGGTTTAGGGTTGGGTAAGATGTATTTTTAATATCACACTGAATGCTACACTCTTGATGGGGAAAAATTTTGGATGTTTTTCCATTCTCCATTATAGCCTATGAGATTCATTAGAATGAATGGGCCCATATGGTAAGGGTTAGGGTTAGGGTTAGAGTTCAGGACACACTTATGTTTGGGTGAATATTGGGGTTGGGTTTAGGGTTGGGTAAGATGTATTTTTAATATCACACTGAATGGTACACTCTTGATGGCGAAAAATTTTGGATGCTTTTCCATTCTCCATTATAGCCTATGAGATTCATTAGAATGAATGGGCCCATATGCTAAGAGTTAGGGTTAGAGTTCAGGACACACTTATGTTTGGGTGAATATTGGGGTTGGGTTTAGGGTTGGGTAAGATGTATTTTTAATATCACACTGAATGGTACACTCTTGATGGCGAAAATTTTTGGATGTTTTTCCATTCTCCATTATAGCCTATGAGATTCATTAGAATGAATGGGCCCATATGGTAAGGGTTAGGGTTAGGGTTAGAGTTCAGGACACACTTATGTTTGGGTGAATATTGGGGTTGGGTTTAGGGTTGGGTAAGATGTATTTTTAATATCACACTGAATGCTACACTCTTGATGGGGAAAAATTTTGGATGTTTTTCCATTCTCCATTATAGCCTATGAGATTCATTAGAATGAATGGGCCCATATGGTAAGGGTTAGGGTTAGGGTTAGAGTTCAGGACACACTTATGTTTGGGTGAATATTGGGGTTGGGTTTAGGGTTGGGTAAGATGTATTTTTAATATCACACTGAATGGTACACTCTTGATGGCGAAAAATTTTGGATGTTTTTCCATTCTCCATTTTAGCCTATGAGATTCATTAGAATGAATGGGCCCATATGCTAAGGGTTAGGGTTAGAGTTCAGGACACATTTATGTTTAGGTGAATATTGGGGTTGGGTTTAGGGTTGGGTAAGATGTATTTTTAATATCACACTGAATGGTACACTCTTGATGGCGAAAAATTTTGGATGTTTTTCCATTCTCCATTATAGCCTATGAGATTCATTAGAATGAATGGGCCCATATGGTAAGGGTTAGGGTTAGGGTTAGAGTTCAGGACACACTTATGTTTTGGTGAATATTGGGGTTGGGTTTAGGGTTGGGTAAGATGTATTTTTAATATCACACTGAATGGTACACTCTTGATGGGGAAAAATTTTGGATGTTTTTCCATTCTCCATTATAGCCTATGAGATTCATTAGAATGAATGGGCCCATATGGTAATGGTTAGGGTTAGGGTTAGAGTTCAGGACACATTTATGTTTAGGTGAATATTGGGGTTGGGTTTAGGGTTGGGTAAGATGTATTTTTAATATCACACTGAATGGTACACTCTTGATGGCGAAAAATTTTGGATGTTTTTCCATTCTCCATTATAGCCTATGAGATTCATTAGAATGAATGGGCCCATATGGTAAGGGTAAGGGTTAGGGTTAGAGTTCAGGACACACTTATGTTTGGGTGAATATTGGGGTTGGGTTTAGGGTTGGGTAAGATGTATTTTTAATATCACACTGAATGCTACACTCTTGATGGGGAAAAATTTTGGATGTTTTTCCATTCTCCATTATAGCCTATGAGATTCATTAGAATGAATGGGCCCATATGGTAAGGGTTAGGGTTAGGGTTAGAGTTCAGGACACACTTATGTTTGGGTGAATATTGGGGTTGGGTTTAGGGTTGGGTAAGATGTATTTTTAATATCACACTGAATGGTACACTCTTGATGGCGAAAAATTTTGGATGCTTTTCCATTCTCCATTATAGCCTATGAGATTCATTAGAATGAATGGGCCCATATGCTAAGAGTTAGGGTTAGAGTTCAGGACACACTTATGTTTGGGTGAATATTGGGGTTGGGTTTAGGGTTGGGTAAGATGTATTTTTAATATCACACTGAATGGTACACTCTTGATGGGGAAAAATTTTGGATGTTTTTCCATTCTCCATTATAGCCTCTGAGATTCATTAGAATGAAAGAGCCCATATGGTAAGGGTTAGGGTTAGGGTTAGAGTTCAGGACACACTTATGTTTGGGTGAATATTGGGGTTGGGTTTAGGGTTGGGTAAGATATATTTTTAATATCACACTGAATGCTACACTCTTGATGGCGAAAAAATTTGGATGTTTTTCCATTCTCCATTATAGCCTATGAGATTCATTAGAATGAATGGGCCCATATGGTAAGGGTTAGGGTTAGGGTTAGAGTTCAGGACACACTTATGTTTAAGTGAATATTGCGGTTGGGTTTAGGGTTGGGTAAGATGTATTCTTAATATCACACTGAATGGTACACTCTTGATGGGGAAAAATTTTGGATGTTTTTCCATTCTCCATTATAGCCTATGAGATTCATTAGAATGAATGGGCCCATATGGTAAGGGTTAGGGTTAGGGTTAGAGTTCAGGACACACTTATGTTTAAGTGAATATTGGGGTTGGGTTTAGGGTTGGGTAAGATGTATTTTTAATATCACACTGAATGGTACACTCTTGATGGGGAAAAATTTTGGATGTTTTTCCATTCTCCATTATAGCCTATGAGATACATTAGAATGAATGGGCCCATATGGTAAGGGTTAGGGTTAGGGTTAGAGTTCAGGACACACTCATGTTCGGGTGAATATTGGGGTTGGGTTTAGGGTTGGATAATATGTATTTTTAATATCACACTGAATGGTACACTATTGATGGCGAAAATTTTTGGATGTTTTTCCATTCTCCATTATAGCCTATGAGTTTCTTTAGAATGAATGGGCGCATATGGTAAGGGTTAGGGTTAGGGTTAGAGTTCAGGACACACTTATGTTCGGGTGAATATTGGGGTTGGGTTTAGGGTTGGGTAAGATGTATTTTTAATATCACACTGAATGGTACACTCTTGATGGCGAAAAATTTTGGATGTTTTTCCATTCTCCATTATAGCCTATGAGATTCATTAGAATGAATGGGCCCATATGGTAAGGGTTAGGGTTAGGGTTAGAGTTCAGGACACACTTATGTTTGGGTGAATATTGGTGTTGGGTTTAGGGTTGGGTAAGATGTATTTTTAATATCACACTGAATGGTACACTCTTAATGGGGAATAATATTGGATGTTTTTCCATTCTCCATTGTAGCCTAGGAGATTCATTAGAATGAATGGGCCCATATGGTAAGGGTTAGGGTTAGGGTTAGAGTTCAGGACACAGTTATGTTCGGGTGAATATTGGGGTTTGGTTTAGGGTTGGGTAAGATGTATTTTTAATATCACACTGAATGCTACACTCTTGATGGCGAAAAATTTTGGATGTTTTTCCATTCTCCATTATAGCCTATGAGATTCATTAGAATGAATGGGCCCATATGGTAAGGGTTAGGGTTAGGGTTAGAGTTCAGGACACAATTATGTTTAAGTGAATATTGCGGTTGGGTTTAGGGTTGGGTAAGATGTATTCTTAATATCACACTGAATGGTACACTCTTGATGGGGAAAAATTTTGGATGTTTTTCCATTTTCCATTATAGCCTATGAGATTCATGAGAATGAATGGGCCCATATGGTAAGGGTTAGGGTTAGGGTTAGAGTTCAGGACACACTTATGTTTGGGTGAATATTGGGGTTGGGTAAGATGTATTTATAATATCACACTGAATGGTACACTCTTGATGGCGAAAAATTTTGGATGTTTTTCCATTCTCCATTATAGCCTATGAGATTCATTAGAATGAATGGGCCCATATGGTAAGGGTTAGGGTTAGGGTTAGAGTTCAGGACACACTTATGTTCGGGTGAATATTGGGCTTTGGTTTAGGGTTGGGTAAGATATATTTTTAATATCACACTGAATGCTACACTCTTGATGGCGCAAAATTTTGGATGTTTTTCAATTCTCCATTATAGCCTATGAGATTCATTAGAATGAATGGGCCCATATGGTAAGGGTTAGGGTTAGGGTTAGAGTTCAGGACACACTTATGTTCGGGTGAATATTGGGCTTTGGTTTAGGGTTGGGTAAGATATATTTTTAATATCACACTGAATGCTACACTCTTGATGGCGAAAAATTTTGGATGTTATTCCATTCTCCATTATAGCCTATGAGATTCATTAGAATGAATGGGCCCATATGGTAACGGTTAGGGTTAGGGTTAGAGTTCAGGACACGCTCATGTTCGGGTGAATATTGGGCTTTGGTTTAGGGTTGGGTAAGATGTTTTTTTAATATCACACTGAATGCTACACTATTGATGGCGAAAAATTTTGGATGTTTTTCCATTCTCCATTATAGCCTATGAGATTCATTAGAATGAATGGGCCCATATGGTAAGGGTTAGGGTTAGAGTTCAGGACACACTTATGTTTGGGTGAATATTGGGCTTTGGTTTAGGGTTGGGTAAGATGTATTTTTAATATCACACTGAATGCTACACTCTTGATGGCGCAAAATTTTGGATGTTTTTCCATTCTCCATTATAGCCTATGAGATTCATTAGAATGAATGGGCCCATATGGTAAGGGTTAGGGTTAGGGTTAGAGTTCAGGACACACTTATGTTCGGGTGAATATTGGGCTTTGGTTTAGGGTTGGGTAAGATATATTTTTAATATCACACTGAATGCTACACTCTTGATGGCGAAAAATTTTGGATGTTATTCCATTCTCCATTATAGCCTATGAGATTCATTAGAATGAATGGGCCCATATGGTAACGGTTAGGGTTAGGGTTAGAGTTCAGGACACGCTCATGTTCGGGTGAATATTGGGCTTTGGTTTAGGGTTGGGTAAGATGTTTTTTTAATATCACACTGAATGCTACACTATTGATGGCGAAAAATTTTGGATGTTTTTCCATTCTCCATTATAGCCTATGAGATTCATTAGAATGAATGGGCCCATATGGTAAGGGTTAGGGTTAGAGTTCAGGACACACTTATGTTTGGGTGAATATTGGGCTTTGGTTTAGGGTTGGGTAAGATGTATTTTTAATATCACACTGAATGCTACACTATTGATGGCGAAAAATTTTGGATGTTTTTCCATTCTCCATTATAGCCTATGAGATTCATTAGAATGAATGGGCCCATATGGTAAGGGTTAGGGTTAGAGTTCAGGACACACTTATGTTTGGGTGAATATTGGGCTTGGGTTTAGGGTTGGGGAAGATGTATTTTTAATATCACACTGAATGGTACACTCCTGATGGGGAAAAATTTTGGATGTTTTTCCATTATCCATTATAGCCTATGAGATTCATTGGAATGAATGGGCCCATATGGTAAGGGTTAGGGTTAGGGTTAGAGTTCAGGACACACTCATGTTCGGGTGAATATTGGGCTTTGGTTTAGGGTTGGGTAAGATGTATTTTTAATATCACACTGAATGGTACACTCTTGATGGCGAAAAATTTTGAATGTTTTTCCATTCTCCATTATAGCCTATGAGATTCATTAGAATGAATGGGCCCATATGGTAAGGGTTAGGGTTAGGGTTAGAGTTCAGGACACACTTATGTTTGGGTGAATATTGGGGTTGGGTTTAGGGTTGGGTAAGATGTATTTTTAATATCACACTGAATGCTACACTCTTGATGGCGAAAAATTTTGGATGTTTTTCCATTCTCCATTATAGCCTATGAGATTCATTAGAATGAATGGGCCCATATGGTAAGGGTTAGGGTTAGGGTTAGAGTTCAGGACACACTTATGTTTAAGTGAATATTGGGGTTGGGTTTAGGGTTGGGTAAGATGTATTTTTAATATCACACTGAATGCTACACTCTTGATGGGGAAAAATTTTGGATGTTTTTCCATTCTCCATTATAGCCTATGAGATTCATTAGAATGAATGGGCCCATATGGTAAGGGTTAGGGTTAGGGTTAGAGTTCAGGACACACTCATGTTCGGGTGAATATTGGGCTTTGGTTTAGGGTTGGGTAAGATGTATTTTTAATATCACACTGAATGGTACACTCTTGATGGCGAAAAATTTTGAATGTTTTTCAATTCTCCATTATAGCCTATGAGATTCATTAGAATGAATGGGCCCATATGGTAAGGGTTAGGGTTAGGGTTAGAGTTCAGGACACACTTATGTTTGGGTGAATATTGGGGTTGGGTTTAGGGTTGGGTAAGATGTATTTTTAATATCACACTGAATGCTACACTCTTGATGGGGAAAAATTTTGGATGTTTTTCCATTCTCCATTATAGCCTATGAGATTCATTAGAATGAATGGGCCCATATGGTAAGGGTTAGGGTTAGGGTTAGAGTTCAGGACACACTTATGTTTGGGTGAATATTGGGGTTGGGTTTAGGGTTGGGTAAGATGTATTTTTAATATCACACTGAATGGTACACTCTTGATGGCGAAAAATTTTGGATGTTTTTCCATTCTCCATTATAGCCTATGAGATTCATTAGAATGAATGGGCCCATATGCTAAGAGTTAGGGTTAGAGTTCAGGACACACTTATGTTTTGGTGAATATTGGGGTTGGGTTTAGGGTTGGGTAAGATGTATTTTTAATATCACACTGAATGGTACACTCTTGATGGCAAAAAATTTTGGATGTTTTTCCATTCTCCATTATAGCCTATGAGATTCATTAGAATGAATGGGCCCATATGGTAAGGGTTAGGGTTAGGGTTAGAGTTCAGGACACACTTATGTTTTGGTGAATATTGGGGTTGGGTTTAGGGTTGCGTAAGATGTATTTTTAATATCACACTGAATGGTACACTCTTGATGGGGAAAAATTTTGGATGTTTTTCCATTCTCCATTATAGCCTATGAGATTCATTAGAATGAATGGGCCCATATGGTAATGGTTAGGGTTAGGGTTAGAGTTCAGGACACATTTATGTTCGGGTGAATATTGGGGTTGGGTTTAGGGTTGGGTAAGATGCATTTTTAATATCACACTGAATGGTACACTCTTGATGGCGAAAAATTTTGGATGTTTTTCCATTCTCCATTATAGCCTATGAGATTCATTAGAATGAATGGGCCCATATGGTAAGGGTTAGGGTTAGGGTTAGAGTTCAGGACACACTTATGTTTGGGTGAATATTGGTGTTGGGTTTAGGGTTGGGTAAGATGTATTTTTAATATCACACTGAATGGTACACTCTTAATGGGGACTAATATTGGATGTTTTTCCATTCTCCATTGTAGCCTAGGAGATTCATTAGAATGAATGGGCCCATATGGTAAGGGTTAGGGTTAGGGTTAGAGTTCAGGACACAGTTATGTTCGGGTGAATATTGGGGTTTGGTTTAGGGTTGGGTAAGATGTATTTTTAATATCACACTGAATGCTACACTCTTGATGGCGAAAAATTTTGGATGTTTTTCCATTCTCCATTATAGCCTATGAGATTCATTAGAATGAATGGGCCCATATGGTAAGGGTTAGGGTTAGGGTTAGAGTTCAGGACACACTTATGTTTAAGTGAATATTGCGGTTGGGTTTAGGGTTGGGTAAGATGTATTCTTAATATCACACTGAATGGTACACTCTTGATGGGGAAAAATTTTGGATGTTTTTCCATTCTCCATTATAGCCTATGAGATTCATGAGAATGAATGGGCCCATATGGTAAGGGTTAGGGTTAGGGTTAGAGTTCAGGACACACTTATGTTTGGGTGAATATTGGGGTTGGGTAAGATGTATTTATAATATCACACTGAATGGTACACTCTTGATGGCGAAAAATTTTGGATGTTTTTCCATTCTCCATTATAGCCTATGAGATTCATTAGAATGAATGGGCCCATATGGTAAGGGTTAGGGTTAGGGTTAGAGTTCAGGACACACTTATGTTCGGGTGAATATTGGGCTTTGGTTTAGGGTTGGGTAAGATATATTTTTAATATCACACTGAATGCTACACTCTTGATGGCGCAAAATTTTGGATGTTTTTCCATTCTCCATTATAGCCTATGAGATTCATTAGAATGAATGGGCCCATATGGTAAGGGTTAGGGTTAGGGTTAGAGTTCAGGACACACTTATGTTCGGGTGAATATTGGGCTTTGGTTTAGGGTTGGGTAAGATATATTTTTAATATCACACTGAATGCTACACTCTTGATGGCGAAAAATTTTGGATGTTTTTCCATTCTCCATTATAGCCTATGAGATTCATTAGAATGAATGGGCCCATATGGTAAGGGTTAGGGTTAGGGTTAGAGTTCAGGACACGCTCATGTTCGGGTGAATATTGGGCTTTGGTTTAGGGTTGGGTAAGATGTTTTTTTAATATCACACTGAATGCTACACTATTGATGGCGAAAAATTTTGGATGTTTTTCCATTCTCCATTATAGCCTATGAGATTCATTAGAATGAATGGGCCCATATGGTAAGGGTTAGGGTTAGAGTTCAGGACACACTTATGTTTGGGTGAATATTGGGCTTTGGTTTAGGGTTGGGTAAGATGTTTTTTTAATATCACACTGAATGCTACACTATTGATGGCGAAAAATTTTGGATGTTTTTCCATTCTCCATTATAGCCTATGAGATTCATTAGAATGAATGGGCCCATATGGTAAGGGTTAGGGTTAGGGTTAGAGTTCAGGACACACTTATGTTCGGGTGAATATTGGGCTTGGGTTTAGGGTTGGGTAAGATGTATTTTTAATATCACACTGAATGGTACACTCCTGATGGGGAAAAATTTTGGATGTTTTTCCATTATCCATTATAGCCTATGAGATTCATTGGAATGAATGGGCCCATATGGTAAGGGTTAGGGTTAGGGTTAGAGTTCAGGACACACTCATGTTCGGGTGAATATTGGGCTTTGGTTTAGGGTTGGGTAAGATGTATTTTTAATATCACACTGAATGGTACACTCTTGATGGCGAAAAATTTTGAATGTTTTTCCATTCTCCATTATAGCCTATGAGATTCATTAGAATGAATGGGCCCATATGGTAAGGGTTAGGGTTAGGGTTAGAGTTCAGGACACACTTATGTTTGGGTGAATATTGGGGTTGGGTTTAGGGTTGGGTAAGATGTATTTTTAATATCACACTGAATGCTACACTCTTGATGGGGAAAAATTTTGGATGTTTTTCCATTCTCCATTATAGCCTATGAGATTCATTAGAATGAATGGGCCCATATGGTAAGGGTTAGGGTTAGAGTTCAGGACACACTTATGTTTGGGTGAATATTGGGGTTGGGTTTAGGGTTGGGTAAGATGTATTTTTAATATCACACTGAATGCTACACTCTTGATGGCGAAAAATTTTGGATGTTTTTCCATTCTCCATTATAGCCTATGAGATTCATTAGAATGAATGGGCCCATATGGTAAGGGTTAGGGTTAGGGTTAGAGTTCAGGACACACTTATGTTTAAGTGAATATTGGGGTTGGGTTTAGGGTTGGGTAAGATGTATTTTTAATATCACACTGAATGGTACACTCTTGATGGCGAAAAATTTTGAATGTTTTTCAATTCTCCATTATAGCCTATGAGATTCATTAGAATGAATGGGCCCATATGGTAAGGGTTAGGGTTAGGGTTAGAGTTCAGGACACACTTATGTTTGGGTGAATATTGGGGTTGGGTTTAGGGTTGGGTAAGATGTATTTTTAATATCACACTGAATGGTACACTCTTGATGGCGAAAAATTTTGGATGTTTTTCCATTCTCCATTATAGCCTATGAGATTCATTAGAATGAATGGGCCCATATGCTAAGGGTTAGGGTTAGAGTTCAGGACACACTTATGTTTTGGTGAATATTGGGGTTGGGTTTAGGGTTGGGTAAGATGTATTTTTAATATCACACTGAATGGTACACTCTTGATGGCGAAAAATTTTGGATGTTTTTCCATTCTCCATTATAGCCTATGAGATTCATTAGAATGAATGGGCCCATATGGTAAGGGTTAGGGTTAGGGTTAGAGTTCAGGACACACTTATGTTTTGGTGAATATTGGGGTTGGGTTTAGGGTTGCGTAAGATGTATTTTTAATATCACACTGAATGGTACACTCTTGATGGGGAAAAATTTTGGATGTTTTTCCATTCTCCATTATAGCCTATGAGATTCATTAGAATGAATGGGCCCATATGGTAATGGTTAGGGTTAGGGTTAGAGTTCAGGACACATTTATGTTTAGGTGAATATTGGGGTTGGGTTTAGGGTTGGGTAAGATGTATTTTTAATATCACACTGAATGGTACACTCTTGATGGCGAAAAATTTTGG